>NW_017805144.1:568574-642132 GCF_001891065.2 Hippocampus comes | reverse complement strand
GCGTGCGGGGGTTCGTGTGTGTGTGTGTGTGTGTGTGTGTGTGTGTGTGTGTGTGTGTGTGTGTGTGTGTGTGTGTGTTTCCGTAGTGACCTGTCACGGGGCTTCTGTGGTCATTTCCAGGGATCCAGGTGAGGCGAACACTCCGGGCTGCTGGATCTGACAGTTCTAGATCCATAGGAGGGTCTGGGCGGTCTACAAGGAAACAAGATCTTAAAGCATATTGCATACGTACTGTATGCTTAAAATTATAAGCCGATTTGAGCAAAGTCAGTGCACAGCCAAACAGTAATCAAAATAGCTTGGACCTGTTCAACTAATTTACAAATGAACAAGTAAAACATATGAACTGGGGGCATGCTTGCATAAAATAAGTGTACAAATGCAGTCACTTCAAAATCTGTGATTTGTAAGTAGTCAATCATTACTATATAAAAGAGGCACGTGTGAAACCGATAAAATAAGGCAAAGCAGTAATGAAACACAAGAAAAGGAAGAAAATCCACCCAAGTTGTATGTTACCTGGAGGCAAGGCACTAGAAACTGAGGGGTTGAGGGAGGCTTCTTCTGTAAGGCGGGGTCAAGGGCCAGGAAAGGGGTATAGTGGTTAGAGTTTGCAATGAGTCTGCTCGTCAGAATGCATGGAAGCACAATTGTTATGAACAGAAGTGATTCGGTGCACAATAAATGGAGGCATTAGTATAAGACATTATGTAACATTCGACACATTTGAATTGATGATTTCAAATTCATGCCAGGAATGTGACAAAAGGTGTCATTCTCATACCCAAACAATCATTAAATAACTATCCATTTAAGCCCGCGTGGAACTTTTTTTTTTGGAATGGAATATTGCATATTATTCATGGGACAACCATCACTGCAAATATGTCAAGTGTTTAAAAGCAGATCCGAGACACACGTTTCATTTTTACTACAATACTACAACAAAGCAACCAAAATATATTATTGTATAAGATACAATACATGCAGTTAAAAGAAAGTTGAAGTACAGACAATGTAATTAGTGTGTACAGTACTAGCATCATGCATGATATGCAGGCAACATACAACAACAAAGGTTTGGTGTGTGTCAGTGTCTGTATGTCATTTTTTGTCTCTGTGCAGAGTCTCCCCTGGTGTTGCTTCTCAAACTGAAGTTAAATGCTGTCTTTCAACACCCCGGTGTACAGTATGTAAGTGTACCTAACACAGTGAGACGAGCCGAGGCTGAGTCCTGGTCAATCTCTGTTTTAACAGTACACGTGTAAGTTCCTTCATCTGCCTCGTTGATGTTAGTGATGGTCAGTGATTCGTCATCTTTCCTCAGCCTGGTAGACAATGAACGACAAAGGTAAGTCATTACATAACATACACTATCTTTATTTATGGTTTACTACTGATCACAATAGTCACAAATGAATTGAACAGCAGTGGGAAATAATTCCAAAAACACATTTTTGCTCAAAAAAAAAAAAACAACAAAAAAAAAAAAGAAAAAGTATATCAAGCTAGAGTGGGATAGAAATTAAAACCTAAATACCATATTTTCTGATCTTGTGGCTATATATTGGACTGTTTTTTTTAAATTAATCCGCAGGTGCATCATTAATGCTTTGCCTCAAATAAATGTAATCACTATCATCTATGTATCATGGTAAACGTCATTCATAGATACACAGATGAAATAATTAATCAAATGAAATAAATGTCATGCTAGTGCTACTTTATAAGGATGGACAACTTTTCATCAGTGCTAATGGGAGGAAGAAAACAAGAAAATTCATTCAATCATTCATTCATTTTCCGATCCGCTTTTATCCTCAGTAGGGTCGCGGGGGGTGCTGGAGCCTATCCCAGCTGTCTTTGGGCAGTAGGCGGGGGACACCTTGAACCGGTTGCCAACCAATCACAGGGCACACAGAGACGAACAACCATCCGCGCTCACACTCACACCTAGGGACAATTTAGAGTGGTCAATGAGCCTGCCATGCATGTTTTTGGAATGTGGGAGGAAACCGGAGTAAGGCCTGGGGAGAACATGCAAACTCCACACAGGGAGGCCGGAGCACTGTGTCGTCGACGCGCTAACCACTGGACCACCGGGCCGCCCAACAAGTATATAGTTAAAAAAATAATAAAACATTTTATTTTGTTTTAATCAAAATTATCAACGTTTATTTGTAGTCCTATGTATATCATAACATAAATACTAAATAATAATAATCATGATAATAATAATAATAATAATAATAATAATAATAATAATAATAATGGACTCCTGCCTGCCAAATCACTTCAATTCCAATGCATGACTGGTACAGTTGCCTGCAGTTGAGTAAATACTTGCTCACTTCCATTTAAGAAGGAAATTTGGCATAGTAATTAATATTCCTCAACTGCTTCTCATTTTAATATGAACTGATGTCAGAGTTATCAGTTAGACATTCATCATCAAGACCCAATGAGGAGGGAGACACTGGATTCTGGGACCAAATGTCTCGAGGGGGTAACGAGGAGAAGCGTTAGGTTTCAGTTCTCTGCACATCACCCAAGGATCTCCCCGCTCGCCCTCTCATTTATTTCTCATTGGGAATCTAATACATGGGGGTGTCCAAACTAAAGGGTGAGGGCTGTTGAAAACACACTGAACTTGTTTGACTATGTGTGTGTATGTGAGTGAAAATTACGTACATGTGTGCAATCATAACAAAAACACCAAGTAAGTTTGGCTGCAGCTGGTGTTGACAGCTCCATCCAAGTCTGACCTTGCTCTTATTTTGTCTTAATACTTATCTCTTTCCAACCACTTTCTCGGAAAGGTGGTTGCGCCCCCTTAACTGTCACACAGTGCATTAAGCATTCTTTATTATAATTATGAGCATATCTTTATTTAAAGCATTAGTGGTCTTCATTGCAGGCATAATCAATTTATCATTAATAATATGCAAATGTATGATAACTAAAAAACAATCAATTTATCAACTCAGCTTCAGGTCTAAAATGCTGAGCTGCATGTGAAGGTCACCCAGATAGGCTGTTACCTCCGTCCTAGGTAGATCGGCTTGTCATCCTTTATCCAAGTCACAGTGACGGGGAGGCTGGGATCAAACTTCACCTTACAGTTGAAACGAGCTGTGGAGCCCCTGACGGCTGACTGGTGCTCGGGAGCAAAAACTATACGGCTCGGCTCTAAGAAAGAGTGAATTTGAAGAGGGACACATACATACACTTACGTGATTCTATAACAGCTCTTTGGGTACAAATGAAAGTAATTGGAAGAGCACTGAAATGGAAAACCATATCTCCCGGCTATGTTCACAAACAGTATCTGGTGTACATATATGTTGATCTGAGTGTCGATGCAGGAAAAAAGAGGCACTTAATGACCTTTTCAAAATCAGCAGAGAAAGGCACAAGCTATGTGTTTTACCCAGCTGCGTCGGCTATTTGGCACAAAGAAAGAGTTCACACACGATCCAATGCGGCAAAAAGATACATGGTTAAAACCTTAGTGTCAGAATGAGAGAGATGAGTGATAGCGGCGTTACATTGTGACTGCCTCCCTCGCACGGATGCGGTGTCTGACCTTTGACCTCCAGGCGGACCTGGTTTTCGGCCATGCCCAGAATGCTGCTGGCCACGCAGGTGTAGGTGCCCTCATCCACTGCTTTGGCACGTTTGATCTCCAGGGTGCCGTTCACGTAAACACGGTACTGTCCGCCATCCAGACCACTGCCCTGTCCGTTCTTAAACCTGGGATGAAACAAAAAGTTACAAAGATGGACAATTTAAATCAGTTTGGAAACACCAATGCGACTTTTTACACGTGCTTACCAGCGTAACTCTGGAATAGGAGAACCGAAGAAGGGGCAGTCCAGAAAGGTGCGGTTGTTCTCAATGACTTTTATCAGTTGATTTTTCGGGCCAAGCATCCTTGGACGCATATCTGGATAGAGAAATTGTTTTGGAATATCATCTCTAGTCACAGTAAAAAAAATAAATAAATAATAAACAGGATTTGGAGCACACCGAAAAGAATACTGGAGTAATAATATTAATATGTGATTAAAGTTGAAGAAGAATACCTGTTTTTTTTTTTGCATGGGTCAAGTTGGGAAATCACAAGTATAAATGTACATATGTGTTAAGGTGAGGACTGTCAGGCTCTTTACAATTATACATGTTTCACAAATAAAATGTTTTGGGCCCTCAACACTCAAGTCAAATCCAATTTATTCAAAGAGCCTCTAATCCAGTGGTTCTTAACCTGGGTTTGATCGAAACCAGCAGTTCGGTGAGTCAGTCTCAGGGGTTCGACAGAGCCTCTGCCATGGAGGGTAAGACACACCCGACTCAATCTGTCAATTAGTTATGACACACCCACTTGGCCATCACTGGCTGCAGATGATCACATGACATTGCTTGTCCAATCAGTGCTGCTGGAAATTTAAGTTTGCTCAGTAGTCACTGTGTGACTGTCGTGATAGTACGTCATACAATTTAAAAAACTATACTTAGACCATGTAATTTTATTTACTTATTTCTGTTTTTAATAAATGTGTTTTTTTAATGTCTTGAATTTGTTAAAATAAATAGACAGTATATTTATTTTTCACTAATGAAGGGTTCGGTGAACGTGCATATGAACTAGTTGGGTTCGGTACTTCCAACAAGGTTAAGAACCACTGCTCTAATCGCAGCAAAGTCTCAAAGGGCTTCACCTGTCGATAAATATAAACAACATCCTCTGATCTTGACCCCGAGGAGGGCAAGGAAAAACTCATCTGTCATCTGTTATGAGGCATTTATTGTGATTTTGCAAATTTCTTTTTCCATTCCTCAGAAAGAATTAAGGATTGGAATCCCTCTCCGCCCATCATTTTCAATTTTTTAAACAAATATTTTAGATTAAAAATAACCAAATGGAATATATGGCAGGTCCAAAGCAAGATACTCTGGTTGTATAGCTCTCAATCCATAGATGTGTTTATGTTTGCATGGGGATCATGACATTCAAATTGTGACATTATTCTCAAGGGTACGACTTTCCTCTTGTAATATTGTTATTTTTCACTTTTTGGTGTAGCCCTAACACTGTAAAATGGTGTCTATTTTTTTTGTTTATTGAGCTTTCCACCAATGTCCTTTCTTCGTGCAAAGACTACATAGATACATACGATGCCTTCATATTTATTACTACACAGAATGTTTTATGGTGACATCAACTGGCAAAGTTAATTAATGAAACGCAGTAAACAGCAACTCCTCCGTTTTTCAAATCGCATCCCTCCCTCTATAGCTCACCAATGACACTGACAAAGGCATTTGCCAGAAGATAACCGTGCTGGTTTGAGGCATTGCATTGGTAGACTGCACTGCTTCCCATCTGCACCGAGCGGAAGATGATGGTGTCACCCATCAGTTGCCGACTAGGATCGGGAAGTGAGCCTTAGGAGGAGGAAAAATACGGAGAACATTAATTGGATTGGATTGGATTGGATAAACGTTATTGTCAAATGTACTGTATGTGTAACATACAGCACAGATGAAATTTCTGTCTGTCTGTCTGAAATAATTGTTATTATTAAATGTTTGAGCTGGTTACATTTAGCGTCAGGCAATAGTATTGTAAGTAATTACAAAAACCCATCAAGAAATGTGACCTCAAATTAGCCTGCAATGTAGTCATGACGCGTGAACATGAGACAGGACTTACTGTCGATAGGGATGCTATTAACCAGCCATTGGATGGTCGGTTTAGGGTTGCCATTTGCCCGACACACCAGGCGGCCATTTTCTTCTGGAGCTAGCACCAGGTTTGTTGGTTTGTCCAGCCAATAAGGAGCCGCTGTGGAACACAGAGCCAAGGATGGCACAAACTCAGTTTCACGCTGTATGGCATATTACAGATAAGCAGTCAGAAAACACCTTAGTGCAATTCACTCACCTCTGACTTGAACAAAAATCGAGTGACGTATGCTACCTAAATGATTGTTAGCCATGCATACGTATTCTCCAGCATCCTCCTCTGACACATTGATAATCTTCATAGTCTTGTTGTAGTTCTCAAACTTCACTTTGTGTCCTGGCAGATCACCACCCTTCTTAAACCATTTGATAGCCGGTGTGGGACTGTGGGTGAAGACATACACAGATCAACACATCTACAACATGTACTGTTGGTCTTAGACGGTTTTACAGAGTGGCAAGGGGTGGCAGCTGCCACTCCCACCTAAAGTTTTGCCACCTCCCACCCGCCACCCTGAAGAATCAATCAATGATAAATGAAATGTTTTATTGTAAATGTTCCTCATATTGTCTCCAAAGTGCATATAAATTTTTTAATTGCCAGTTTAGAATTCACTCGCAATCTCCAAGTAACTTCAGGAGGACAATATATAAAACACTTTAGTCTACAAAACAAAAACGAATAAAGAAATGTCTGCTGATTTATTATTATGATTTTTTTTTTTAATATCAAAATGAGGAAGTCAGGATTGATGGCTATGATGAGCAAGTTTTGCAATGCACAACTTTTCAAGTGGCTTATCAGCGTGATTGAAGTGTAATGTCTTTAAGTGGTGCCTTCATTTGTTTGGCTTTGTGCTGTCTGCAGCCAGCATTTTTCGACAGTCAACACACCCGTCTTTCCTCATCCGTCTCCTACTGTAGTCACAGTGAAGCCAAGCACTACGTACGCTTTGTCATATTTCCTTGACTTAGCCTTTGGGTGACTTTCTTTTGTCTCATTATCTTCATCTCTCTCTGCCTTTTTTTTAAATCTTGTCGCTTAAGGGTTTGTTTACTGCACTTCATATCGCCTGCTCGATGCAAAAAAAAACCCCAAAGCAAAACGAAACACCATAGATCTAATACTCCCTGCGTACTCTCTGTCAATCAGGGCCCGACTGCCAACTGCTGTAGTGGATGTGCACTTACACTTTATCAACTTTTTTTCAGCAAAAAAAGCACATGTTCTCCAGAGTCACATGTGCCCCCCCGGCATCGTACCATACCCCTCTAGGAGGCAGCGCCACACTATTTAAGAAGGACTGACTTAAAGGAACATTTTAACCCTTTCATGCACCCCGTAACCTGATAACATGGTAAGCTGTCCACTGTAGTAACCACTGTCCCTGAAAGGGTTCATGACAAGTATGTACAGCAACATGCAGTATTTAACCACTGCCAAAGTTATCCGATATAGGGTGCAAAAAAATGAAACCATCCATTCTGTCAACATTGCAGAGGCATAGCTCAGTGATGGATGGACTGGCCTGCCTGTAAAAGCATTATGGTGAAATACAAAACGTAACAAAAAATGCATATCGATCCATCCACCTTTGATACACTTAGGCATTAACTCCAATGAAAACATTCAGTTTGTTTTGTACTTCAAAACGAGAACTTGTCAAATGATATCAGTGTTTCCTTGCTTAAGGCTTTATTTTTCATTATTTTATTTTTAGCTACGACCCCTGACAAAAATTATGGGCATTCTTGCATGCTTTGACATGTGGCTGGCGCACTTGACAATTTGGTGGCTGAAAGTGAATCTGCTGGAATCACCTCAAACTATTTCAGCAGGTAGTGTCACGATTTGATCGGCTCACAGGCACTCAGATATTGCACTGCGCATACACGTGTGGTGTATTTCACCGTATTTCAAGAATATGACAATGGTGTGCATCGAACCCTCTGAGTCATTGCAGAAATTAATTTTGAATGCATTATTATTATTACATACCTGTCAACTCATACGGTTTAGCCATAGTTCATACGGATTTTGTGGTGAATCTTACGTATATGGCTATATCGCACAAATCATACGGATTCTGAAAATTTCCGTTCCCACCCCCCTAACAGGTAGTTCCGTTTGCTTTTGCCCAGAATGGTGCTAGTCTACTCGAATGCTTTCATTTCCAGTAACTTTCCAGTAAATCACGTGGTTCCTAGTTGAAAAGAGCAGAGTATTCAGTGCATACTTCGGTAGTGTACAAGCAAGTTCGACAAGGAAACAAATATATCGTTCATATTTCGTGGGTTTTTTTCTGCCGTTATTTTGACATATAAAATGCTTTGGTATGTTCTAAGGATTTTTTTGCTCTTTATAAGGATTTTTTTGGTAGTTTATACAGGTTGGCGCTCCGAAAAATTGACAGGTATGTTATTATTATTATTATTATTATTGTTATTATTAACATCTTTATTGTACAGGGTGTCCATAAAGTGTCTTTACCATTTCAAAAATTTATTAAAAATGCAATTGATTAGATATTTTATTCAGATTTGTTCTATTGTATTCAGTGTTTATTAAAGTTTTTATCACATTGCATTTGTGGTGTGGGATCAGGTGCAATCAAATAATTTGTCCATTTTTCTTCAACGAGACATCAATTTCTGCAATTTCTGTTTACCTTGACCTTTTAACTGAATATGTGGCACCACAACTGAATGACCTTCAACCAACCATCATTTTTCAGCAAGATGGTGCACCACCACATTGGGGGCTGCATGTTCGTGGGTTCCTCAATCAAACATTTCCTGACCGGTGGATTGGGAGGGATGGGCCAATTCCTTGGCCGCCACGTTCACCAGATGTCACTCCCCTGGACTTCTTTCTATGGGGCTATGTTAAAGATATCGTGTATCGAACAAAGATATCATTACTGACATAAAGCAAAGGATGTTTGATGCCATTGCCACAACTGATGAGGCTATGCTACAGTGAACAGGGCAAGAAATCGAGGACCGTCTTCATGTGCTTCGTGCAACTAATGGTGCCCATGTAGAAGTGTATTAAAAGAGGTAAAAAAAAAAAATAAATAAACGATGAATACAATAGAACCAATCTGAGTAAAATATCTAATCAATTGCATTTTTAATACATTTTTGAAATGGTAAAGAGACTTTATGGACACCCTGTATTTTTAAATCACCCCACTGGATGCAGCACAGCTATTGGGGTCACACACAGACGCATAGGATCAGGGTGGAAGGTGGTCTGCAAAAGCCCACTTCACAGATTTGTGATCTCCCTGGCCAATTTAACATCATCCATAGATGTGGAGCTCTACTTGCGGTTTCTTGTAAATGTATTTTGCGTGCTTTGACCTCCTGCATGGACTCCAGCAAATCAGTTTCTTCCTCTACCATGCCAAGGACTGCGTCTCTTACGCATCGATTTGAAAGAGAATGAAAGAATCCAGTAAGTTATGTTCACCCCATCAACGACACAAAACGCCTGGTTTTAAGTGTGCTCAACTGCGTGCTTCTGCAAAAACGCCAAAACTCTTGTCCGCCTCTACCCAGAGCTGAACAGCTCGCCGAGCGAGACCTGTGCTTGACATGAAAATGGAGCCCTATATGTGTGTGCGTGCAACGTGTCTGTCAGCTCACAGTCCAGCAGCAATACACTCCAGCAGCAGTTGCTCGTCTCTCAGCACCATTTTGGAGCTCTCACTCCCCAACGGTGAGAGGAAGGTTGGCGTGGACTCTGCGACTTTACGACCTGCAAATGAGGAAAAAGGTGACATTAAAACACATTCGAGCCTCTTCTCCATTAAGCCTTTCGGGGACAGTGGTTACTACAGTGGAGAGCTTATGTTATCGGGTTACAAGGTTCATGAAAGGGGTTGAACACCAAACTATAACAGCTTCTTTCGAGCACGACACACTGTCTACTCTGAGCTTATTATTGTCTTTATCTTTGCCACCTAAATAGAATGCTATAATTCTGATCACTTGCTAATGGCCGTGTTCTAGTTCCACAAGGCATTGTCGCTCTCTCCAGTCTGGTGAGGTCACTGTGGTCAGTAAATGGGTCCAACACCCTCTGGCTTCTCTCACAGGAAGACATTAAGAGAAGCAGAAACAGCAACGGGGCCATCAATCTTCCTTAATGTTTGCCAAGGGAACAGAGGTGGCATAAATTGTCATTAAATGTCTAAAAAGAACAGCCAGTGAAACGTGTCCTATATTTTTCTCTGGCATGACATTAGTGTGGCATCGCAATGAAGAATATTTTCAATCATTTATCTGATACATTTGCTTCTAAAACGTATAGAGATGGCTACTTTTTCAGCTTTGCCAAGCCAAGCTTGCCAAAATGAAAGTCTTTGAAAGAGAACCTTTGTCTCGACGAGTTGGCTTTCACACCGTCAGGCCTTTTGTAAAAGATTAACACATTGAGAAATGTGTGACATGGAGGGAGGGAAACACAGATCTACGGTATAAATAAGTAAAATGCTGAAGTTGATGCCAGGTTTGCCCAGCAGATCGGAAAGTCAGCATCAACAAAGTGCTGTCTTTGTTCACCGGGAACAATATCTAAATGTGAGTAGTATATTAAACAGGCACCTACATACTGTAGCTCAATCAGGACAAAACTGAGGTATTAGTTATCGGCCCTGAAGATCAGAGAGAGAAAACTAACTTAAACCCTCACAAAGACACTTACAAAATTAGGCTTTAATATACTGTATACTATACTGTATATTAAAGCCTAATTCCATCAGTGTCTGGCATTTTATTTGGCCTTCATTTATTTATCCATTTATTTATTTAGTTAGTAAATTTGTTAATTAGTTAGTTAGTTAATTTGTGTGCGTGCATGTGTGTTTTGCCAGCACAGAGCAGTATCATGCCAAGAAGAAAAATATTACGAAGACCATGAAACTGGAAATTTACACACAATGTGGGATAGTAATACATACTGTTCTAGGAGCTCAGTACAATGTTGCTCATTTAGAAAAACCCACGCAAAAGGGAACATCCATAAAGTTTTAGGAAATTACACTACTGGGGTGGCATGGCTGCAGGGTAGAGTGGTCATCTCCCAACCCAGAGGTTGTGGCTTCGATCACTCGTCCTTGAGACCATGTCAGAGTGTCCTTGAGCAAGATACTGAGCCCCCAATTGCTCCTGATGCTGTGTCATCGGCAGATGAATGTGAAATCAGTGTGAAGCGCTTTGAAGGCGATGCAGGTGAAAGACCATTTACTTCAAAAGGAATATTTGTATCGTTGAGATTGCTATTCGGAAATAGCTATAGGATTCAGTCTCAGAAACAGATCAAACTGTCAGCAAAGTCAATGAACGTCTCAAATGTATTAGTTTCATGGTTTAGGTCAAAAAAGAAATACCGATCCATTCGCCCATTTTCTGTACCCCGACTCCTCATTAGGGCTGAGGGTGAGCTGGAGCTGAGCCTAGCCAACTTAGGGTGAAAGGCAAATTAAATTCATTTTTAGATTCCCTTGTCTATCACATAATTATATTTATTTGAGACTGGGTAGTACGTCAGCCTCACAATGCGGAGGTGCAAGGTTCGATTCCAGCTCCGGCCTTCCTGTGTGGAGTTTGTATGTTCATGCCATGCCAGTGTGGGTTTTCTCCGGGTACTCCGTTTTCCTCCCACGTTCCAAAAATGTGCATGGAAGGCTAATGGAACACTCTAAATTGTCCCTAGGTGTGATTGTGGAGGTGAATGTTTGTTCATCGATGTGTGCCCTTTGATTGGCTGGCAACCGGGTCAGGGTGTACCCTGCCGACTTCCTGAAGACGGCTGGGATAGGCTCCGGCATGCCCGCCACCCTCGTGAGGATACGTGGATTAGATAATGGATGGATGGAAGGATGTTTAGTTCAGCTGGTGAATTAAGTATAACAGATGCTGCTCTCATTATACTAATCATGTTACAATTGGACAGGAGACAGAACTGCCCATACATCGTAACTCACCACCATATGGGTCACTGTCATTGTAAGAGGTGTCATTATAAGGATCGTCTGAAAACACATGAACAAGCATGCACATACACAGACATTCACACATATAAACCAGCCACAAGTCAATACATTCGGAAAACATGTGTGCAATACGGTGGTGACAAAAAGCTGGAACATACTACCAAGAAAATCACTTTCATTTTGCTCTTTGGATAAATGCATCTCTTGCCATGACATGTCATCACCTCTAGATGGGGACATATTCCAAAATAGGTACTTTGGCGTGCAATACGGTACAGTACTTGTTTAAATGTACATAAAAGGCTTTATGGGTTATATTTCCCTTGCGTTAGCTTCTCCGTAATAAGATAAGATAAGAACACCTTTAATAGTCTCACAATGGAGAAATTCGCACTTCACAGCAGCAAAGTTATGAGAGGAAGAAGTAGAAGATAAAAATAAATAGTAGCTGCTGGAAAGGTAGCCACTCTTGCGGTGCCATCTTGAAGTCAAAATAACACAACAAAACAACTAATGTTATTAAATGAGGATGATGATATCGCTGGCTTCAGGCTAGAACCTTCTCCTATGTCACAATGTGTTATATGCTGTATTTTTTCACAAATCTTTCCAAATGGTTCATTCCACATGTGTCTGTGCTCATTCATTCATTTTCTCTTTATGTGCTATTTTTAGAAATTATTGACCAATCCAAAGTGTTGAAAATGGATTGCTCTCTTTGGCCATGCAATGTTTTGGGGGGTCTTTGGAGGTACAAGGATTCCGCCCGACCCCAGCGATCTTTTATCAGCATGGTTTGTCTGGGTTTGGAGTATGGATGTGTTGGCCACTTACTGGTAAGAACTTTGAGAGTGAAGGGGTTCTTCTGCTGGATCGTGTGAGTGAAGAGGAAGCGAGCATTGCAGCTGTAGTCGTTCTGAGCATCTTGGGCCATAACGTTGGAAAAGTACAAGTCTCCATTTAAGCCCATGGACACTCGCTTATCCTGTCGGATCGGAATCATCACTGGGACAGTGAGGAGGGCAAAGACAGAGAGGACTGGACTTAAACAACATTCACCTCGGATGTGTGTTGACACATGCTTGTGACCATGGATGTATGATATGCAGAAAAGATACATTTTGTTCTGAAAATGAAGTGGAAACATCGATTGCACATTCAACCCCCAAACGCATTTGAACAGTGAGGCCAATTTATTTATTTATTTATTTTCCAGACTGAATACATTAGTGTTTGATATCGCACGAGAGAAAAGAGAAAATTTAACATTTAAGATTTTCTTTCTCGGTATTTACATCTTTCTCCGGTTTAAGGTAGAGAAGATGACATTAAAAAGCAGGTCTTTAAGTGGGCTGGTGCGCACCAGCATGGAGTATCAGCACTTCTCAATTTTAGCCTGCAGGACTTTTTACAGCGTACTAGGACTTAACATCAGGCCACAGAACCTTCTCTTGCCTCTCTCTTGTGCTTTGTGACACCCACAGTCTACTACATTAGCCGCCGTATACTGGTCGGCGCCACACGCCTTTCCCTTGCGAGGTGGTCTTACGAGTTGAGTGTGTACCAGAAAAAGAAAGTGAAGAAGAATGAAGAGTGAAGAATGTAAACGTATTGCGCGTTGGGAATTCACTCTGCACTACTCTGAGAGTGGGGGTGTTTGAAAAGCCAGAGTCCGCTCAACTCCTATCAATTTCAGCGCTGGAGCACCGTGTCTACAGTCAGAGCGCCTGGTGCAGACACAGGCACTCTGTTCTTGGTGCACTCTGAATAATGAATGCATAATCCTAAACGAACGGCAAATTTTTCCCAATGGCTGGTATGAACCCGTGCGTGCTTGGAGAATATTTCCAAACATGCCCATGATTGAGCAAGTTGAAACGAATTATCTATCCAGTCCTTGGTTGTAAACAATTGAACCCATAAATGTTGGTGTGGCTAGAAAAAGGCCAAAACAATGACACAGGAATCTTAATCTTGCAAATGAAGAGCAGCAAGCCAGCAGTGATGTTGCCATTTCTGATTCACTTGTTGCCAGCGATGTCAACAATAATTGCACAGAACAAGAATGGCCAGGCCGCTGGTCAAATGGACAAGTTAGGCAGCAATTAACTACAGTCAAACCTTGGTTTTCGAACGTCTCGGTTCTCGACCAATGTTGTTTTCGACCAAAAATTTCGAGTTTTTTATGCCTTGGATGACGAACAAATTTCGGTTATCGAACAAGCTGAGCGCACTTGAATGCAACATTTGACTCCTCTCGCCTTCCTTACACGAGGAAGTGACGCTTCCTCGGGTAGACGAGGAAGTGACGCTTCCTCGTGTTGCTTTCCATTGTGAGCAGATGTGTTCAATAAACATTTTTATTTTAAAAAGAGCATGGTTTCGGTTTTCGAACAATTTCGGTTTTCAAACAGCCTTCTGGAATGGATTATGGACGAAAATTTTGACTGTAATTATTTATATATGTATTCATTACATATTTATGAGCCATTCTAGAGTTATTTATTAATTGATTTCATTAATGATCTGCTGTTGCTCACCGCTGATTTTAACCTCAACTAGAAAAAGTATAATCTTCTCAATTTTTTATTTTCATAAATAAACTGAGTGTGGATATTTCGTGCTCATGATTGTTTTCAATAATCAATGCAAGAGCATACACCAGGGAAACAAATCAAATGTGCCAGCACTTTTGCTCACATGACAAAGGGCACTATCCTTTACGTTGTGCTTCAAATCCAGATGTAGAGACTTGGAAATAAAAAGGTCTCTTTTCTCATGTTCATCTTTTAACCCAAATGTTATCAGGCCGCAGCACAAAATAAAGGAATTGACTTGTTACAATACTTTTGTGTGGTAAATTAGAGTTTTGCAATACTTAATTTTAAAAAAATCACGCGCGCGCGCACACACACACACACACACACACACACACACACACACACACACACACACACACACACACACACACACACACACGCACACACACACGCACATACACACACACAAGGTGTGTGACAATCCCTGGACTTTATACCAAGTCTACGTGGTATAAATACTGTGTGTAAGGTGTGTGTGTTTTAGTGTACAATTTGCACTATTGGTGGAAGATGTGTACTGTCTTGTATAATGCTGCTCACGACTGCTCATCCAGAAAGTAAATGGAGGAGGGAGGCCTGGAGGAGGGTTGCAGGGAAGGACGAGCGAGGAGCCCTCAGTCACCACCACTGGCTCCAGCACTTCTTTAGGCCACAGAGGTGCCTCTGGAAAATGGCAAAGGAGAAAAATGTAGTGGATAAAGTTTGATCGAATTAAAAAGTATTAGTAAGGTCATATTTCCGACACAATATAAACTTGCGTGCTGGTATTCTTACTGGAGACCCGAAGTAGAATTTTGTTTGACATCGCCATTCCGTGATCATTGCCAGCAAAACACTGGTATTCTCCTTCGTAGTCCTCTGGCCGTCCTCCGTTACGAAATCCAATTTCCAGGGTTCCCGAGCGTTTCTGCATTGTTACACGCAGATCTTTTCCAATGTTGAAAAACTTCCCATTTCTTCTCCATGAGAACCTGATCCATTAAAAAGAGAATGAGTTAACGACTTTGGATGGATTTCATTCAGACCTTTTTATCATGTCGTTGACTTTATACAGTGTCAAAGGGGAAGAAAATATTTGCCATGCCACTTTTAAGCATTTATTAGAATTAACAGCACAACATCTTATTCTTTGAATCCAAGTTCATGTGCCACTGACAAAAAGAAAACATATTGGAACAAATTGGAGATAATTTTCTACCTTCATTTGAGTGATCTTGCGCAATGTCATTTTGACCATGAAGGACTGCAATTTCGTCTCATGCTTTCAGATTATATAATGACTTTGTTTTTAGTGAGAAAAGAGGACTTACCTGATTTTTAATCAACACTGCGGTCACACTATACAGTCATACCTCGGTTTTCGACCATAATCCGTTCCAGAAGGCTGTTCGAAAACCGATTTGTTCAAAAACCGAAACCACGCTCTTTTAAAAAAAAAAAAAAAAAACTTTTTTGAACACGTCCGTTCACAATGGAATGCTACACGAGGAAGCGTCACTTCCTCGTGTAAGAAAGGCGAGAGGAGTCAAGTGACGCATTCAAGTGCGCACAGTTTGTTCGAGAACCGAAATTCGGTCGTCATCCGAGGCATAAAACACTCGAAATTTTTGGTCGAAAATCGATTTGGTCGAGAACAGAGACGTTTGAAAACCGAGGTTTGACTGTATCTGGTAGGAGAACTGGATAAAGTTACCAAGAACTGTAGCCAAGTAAGAGTGCTGTTAGTTTTGAGTATATGACTCAAGTATATATATTTAATTATTTATTGGGGCTCCTTTTGCCTGAATTACTGACATGGCATGGAGTCGATCAGTGTGTGGCACTGCTCAGGTTGCTTCGATAGTGGCCTTCATCTCTTTTGCATTGCTGGGTTTGGCGTATCAGCCAGCCGATCGCAAAGGCACACATAGACGGACAACCGTTTGCCCTCAAAATCACATCTAGGGACAATTTCGAGTGTTCCTTGAACCTACCGTGCATGTTTATAAAATGTGGGAGGAAACCGGAGTACCCGGAGAAAATCCACGCAGGCACGGGGAGAACATGCAAACTCCACACAGGAAAGCCAGAGCCGGAATCAAATCCTGCACCTCTGCACTGTGAGGGGGACGTGCAAACCAGTTGTCCATCGTGCCGCCCAAGGCAAATCCAGTCACAATAGTCTTAAATTACCTTTCTTAATTTTGTCCATCAAGTCACTGATGTCATATGACCAAATCAAACCACCTATAGCCGAGTGGTTGGGATGTCAAATGTTCAATGAGGTTTTATATTCCCCAAAGGCTTAAATAATGAACAAATATTATAAAGTGTTTAAAAATCTTCTAACTATATTTTTCTAGCGTATTCAAATTTGGCATTTTTCTTTTGAACCAATACAAATAAATTTAAAGATGTTTGGTTGTCAGCTATTATTTCACTGATTTTTACTGATGTTTGAAGTTTTTACCATGGTAGTGTTTCATTTTTTGTCACCTTTTTAAAATAATTGATATTTTTCATCTGCTTGTTGCAAACAAAGCTATTGTTACAATAAAATATTTCGCAAATATATCTTCAGCTACTGTCAATCTTTACATCCTACAAAAGTATGTTATGCCAGTTGAGACGACTATGCATCAGTAAATCTGGTCATGCTCTTCCCACCCAAAAAAACGGTGTGACAAAATTTTGTGTTTGTGCAGCCAACTAAAAAAGTTAAAGTTGTATAAAAATGTTTGTGAGTGAAGTGTGTAATGATCCCTGATGCTCAATGTTTAATGTGCATGAATCAGTCAACTTGCAGCATTATTTTAGCACAATAGTTGTGGCAGCAAGGAGAGAGCCACGTTGGGTACAAATCAAATGTCAAGTAACTACACTTTTTTCCTCATGGGGATTTGTGTGTACCAATGACTCTGGGAGCTGAGTTGTCTGCTGCTTGATGCCCCTGGCAGGGTCACCCAGGGCAACCAAGTCCGAGCTGAGGGACCAGAAAAAGCACGGCTCAGAAACAGGTTGGATGAAAATCAGCACCTCCACAGCTGAGGCCATGGTCCTCATTTGGAAAAGGGTGGTGAGCCCTCTCCAGGTCAGAGATGAAATCCTGTACCGAGCATAAGAGTCCAAATATCTTGAGGTCTTGTTCACGATTGAGAGAAAAATAGAGCAGGAGATGGACAAAGCAGATTGGTACAGTGTCTGCAGTGATGCTGACTCTGTCATCGGTCTTTCGTGTTGAAAGAAGGAACTGAGCTGGAAGATCAAGCTCTGGATTTATCAGTCAATCTACATTGCGACTCTCACCTCTGGTAAAAAAAAATGTGGGTTGTAACTCAAAGAACAAGATCATCGATAACAGTGGAAGAAATGATTTTCCTCGACAGGTTGTCTGGTCTCCCCCCGCCCACCCCTATAGAGGAGAAACTCACTCATCCAGGAGAGGCTCAGAGGAGAGCCGCTTCTCCTGCTCATAAGATGGCTCGGGCATGTGGTTAAGACGCGTGAGATAATGTGTTCCGGGCACGTCTCCCCGGGCAGATGGCCCGAGACAACTCAGGACATGCTGGAGAGATTGTTTCCTGGTTGGCCTGGGAGCACCTCGGGATTCCCCTGGAAGAGTTGGATGAAATGGCTGGCGAAAGGGAAGTCTGGGCTTAAACTGCTGCCCCATGAACAGATGGATGACTGGATAGATGGATGGATGGATGGATGGATGGATGGATGGATGGATGGATGGATGGATGGATAATTGCAGGATGTGTGTGCAAGTATGTCCCTTATCCACAGCCAAGTAGCCCAAATAAACAATGTGCCACTGTCCTGTCCCACTGCTGATGTAACCAATTGAAACAGTGTGTGTGTGTGTGTGTGTGTGTGTGTGTGTGTGTGTGTGTGTGTGTGTGTGTGTGTGTGTGTGTGTGTGTGTGTGCGTGCGTCCATGCATGGGTGCATTCCTTACGTTGGCACCGGGTTGCCCTTGGCTTCACACTCAATGATGATGTTATCTCTGGGGTCAACAATGTAGTCCTTCACCGACTGTTTGGTTATAGTAGGGGGCTGTCTCACTGAAGGAAGAAAAGAAACAGGAGTGTGGTTGCATTGCTACATCGACACACACACACACTCCTTTCACAAATGCATCTGTTCAAATACTTTGGATAAATGCTATTGTTGACAGTCTGAACCTGTGCTCGTGGGAATCTGTTGGTTCTCTGTTAAGTATAATAAGCACAAGTCACGAACTTGCTTCACACAAACATGCCCTGAGGTAATTCTGCAGTGATTTGACCCATTACAAATGAAACTGAGATAAAATATATTCATGTTTCACTGGACCTTTATGTCTAGTGTTGGCATGTGTCCCTAATTTTATTGGCATACGTTGATACATTCTGCTGAGTGTTTCCGGACCCTGGTCGGAGGACGTACAAGTATATACGTATAAATTGTATGTATTTGTATATAAATAAACAAACAAACGAATACATAAATAAATAAATAAACACATAAATAAATACCAATTTGTATGTGATATACCAAACTCAGTGTTGTACAGCCTGATATAAATGTACATACCATCCTGTCCACCTCCAGCTGTTTTCAGTGCACTATACATATTTAATGTCTTACTGAAGACAACCCCCTCTCACTAAACAGCGCCAACATGGCTTTGCCATTTGCTTTTCTAGCTCACTCAGCCCTTTTAAACCACAACAAATTAACACACACACACACACCTATGCACAATAACACTATCGAGAGAGAGAGAGAGAGACTGTAAAAGTGGACTGAATTCTTGCCTACCATTAGAAAATGCTTTTCTTTCTTTATTTATTTTTTTAAAGAAACTTGATAGCTAAACTCATCCATCAAGACCACATTTTTTTAGTGTGCATGTTTTGTATACTGTCATGGCAACCATCTGAGTATTTATAAGATATGGTTAGTTGTGCTACAAAGCAAGACTGAAATATAATGACACATACCAGCTAAAAGCCACATTCTTCAAATGGGATGCATATTCTACTTACGATTCTTCTGCTTCCTGAATACTTTTTATGCACGTGGCATGCCATACCCACGTTTTGCATAATGTCCAATGTCAAATGTGAAGTGAATATGTACAGTATGAGCGATGGGAAAAGATGCCCGGGAACTCAGCAAAAACATGTTTTTTCAAACTACTTTGTAGAATTCAGATGAGGACTCTCTACCATGCACGGTGCTACATGGGGGCGAGAGGTTAAGCCCTGTCAAAATCTGTGCATCACCCCTCCAGCCACCCCCAATGTATTTATTTATTTATATGTTGAAACATTAAAAAGTTCACAAGTAGCCATTCTGTTTCAATACAATTCTTGTTCCCATGTTTGTGTGGCAGCTGTTTCCCGTGTGTCTTGTTGAGGGCAGGGAGGGGAGTGAGTCTTTCAGTTACATGCACGATAGGTTATATTGGTCAAGCCTAATCTTACCCCTGGAAGAGAAAAAAAACCTGGCGACGTGCCTGCATTCTACTGAAACTGAAATATATGATTATCTAGAAAGAGCCGGAAATAAGCATGTTCTGATGTAATATTAATCGCCCGCCTAAAATCCAAACATCTCATTAAATTAAAGCACTAATTTGTTGTCCGGGTTGATCTGACCCAGTTTCAGTATTAAATTAATGACTCCCATCCTTTCAAAGCAGGGTTGTCACAAATACGTAGACCGTAATGTTTCTGACAGCAGGTTGCCCGGGCTTGTAGACAACATAGGAGAGGATTCATAAAATGTGAGTGTGAAAGATTAACACGTTAACACAAAAGACTTACGGTCTGCCAGGATCTTTGCTGTTAGTCCAACGTAAAGCAACAGGGAGAAAGAAATTGGGGGGCAAATTGTAAAAATGTTATTAATAACCATATATTATACACACATGCACACATTAGTATCGTCTATATTACATTACCATATTTGGCTATTTTATCCATTCTACAACATTAGCATATTGTTACATGCTCTACAACTACATGGGTTTCTGGTACATTAAAGTAACATCAGGACACATAACTTACCTGTTCATAGTTTTCACATGATGAGCAAAAAGAAAGAAAACACAAACCAGGTGAGTCCTTTATACACAGCAGACATTAAATAACATGAATGCAAGATTACAATCAGGGCTGATTTTGTGCTGTTGCACTTTTAATGTCTTCGGAGTAAAACAGAATTCTTTACCATGCAGGTTCTGATTTGACAATTCCTTGTTTGTTTGGGGTTTTTTTAACCTTAAATACAGTGCAGTGTAAAATGCACAGTACCATACAAAATATTCTCTGGTAATTTAAGATTAGGCCAAGATCAATTGAGGAAGCAACTTGCAGGCCCTTGTGTTTGTGTTGCTAAATGACATTCACATAATTGTGTGCACCTCTATGCATCCTTTGTCTACAAGTCTCCTATGCACTTAGTAACATCTCAGGCTTGCAGTCGAACAAGGGAAAGAGATAGACTATCTTTACATGTAGTTATCAATAACCCTTTTGAAACCTCAATAGTGGCAGTATTCGGGTTTTTAACCCGAATATGCTCTTACTCGAATAAGACTTCCGGATTATAAATTTTCTAACCCTAATACAGTCAAACCTCAGTTTTCAAACGTCTCTGTTATTGACCAAATCAGATTTCGACCAGAAATTTCGAGATTTTTTTACCCGTCGGATTAAGACCGAAAACCAGTTTTCGACCAAACTGAGCAAACCCAAATACACCACTCGACTCCTCTCGGCTTCCTTACACGAGGAAGTATAACGTTCATTGTGAGCAGACGTGTTTGTTGTGATTTACGTAAATCTGACTGTTTTTTTGTTATTTCTGCATAGTGTATTAGCTAGCCCCTAATCATGGGCTAATAAAATAAGTTTCGGATTTCGAACAAATCGCTTTTCAAACAGCCTTCTGGAACGGATTATGGTCAAAAACCTAATATAGGGTCATATAAACGCATTTGGGTTACCTCCTTTGAACGAGGCATTGGTTTGTATTCTGCACTAGCTCTATTTTTCAAGGAATCCTGGTCTTTGTAGAACAGGAAGTACTTGCATGCACGGAAATCAGCAGCGATGCTACACGCCGTAGCGGAAAGTGAAGCCGGCGGCGGCCGTCTTACGTTTCCACTCCCTATGCGAGCCTAAATGGAATCCATTTATTTCTCTGCAGTGTTTTCACATTATTTCTGTCTCTCCGGCAAAAAATGTACAAGGCCGTACATCTGGTGCGCAACTCGCCTAATAACCACAAGCAGACGTAAACAATCATGGTGTAACTCAGAGAGCAAGGAGGAAACTAGCTGCTTTATTCTCGTGGCGAGTGACATGGATGTAATCTGTTTGATTGATGGTAGAAAGTAAGAAGCGGAAATTATGCCCATTTGCATCACAGCATTGTGCGTGCATCGCCATTTAAATAAGGGTTATTCAAATACGGGGGTATTTCTGAGCACTCACGCGGGTAGTTCTGAATGTTTCAGAAACCAGAATTTTTAACCTTAACTTGAATATTGACTGCATGCAAACATAATCTATACGCGGGTTTGTGTGCAACTGTGTCCTGCAGGGATCTATAGAAAGCACAGATCATCACTTGTCAAGAGTGTAATTCTCTAGGAAGAAGATAAGGAGACATAATGAAGTGATGTGGTGGTTCTCTTCCCTGAGTCTAATGACTCCAGTAATCTGTACACAGCTAAACAAATGTGATTCGCATGCAGATCGAGCAGGAGGGACCATTTCGAAATGCAAGAATATGATCATTTGCATTGCAAAGGTGAGTAATGACAAAATCGACTCAACTTTCATTTTTTAAAGTTCTGCAGTGCAATGAATATTATAGCTAAAGTACATTTTCTTGGAGCAAAAAGAAATATTTTTAGTTTTGCTAGTTATTTCTGAGAAATGCTGTTCAGTAATAGCCACCAAAAACCTTTCAGTTATACAGTGAAACTCCTCTACAACGAAACCTACATGTGCAAATATACCCCCTAGTGTAAAAAAATCTTCATGCATTAAAGCCATTCCCTGTTTTCTGCTTCTCCCTACAATGAAAAGTCCCCCTGTTGCATAATACGAAATCCTTTTCTCCACCTTTGCCTCGCAATAAGGTTCACTACAACGAAAACAAGTCAAATCCAACCTCAGCCTGCCACAGCCACCGCTACTGCTTAGCTCGGAAACGGCAACAGCAACCACCACACTGGCTTACACATGCGCAGTAATATAGGAAGTATTTGTTATTGTTAGCACGTGGTTAGAAATGTCACTCGTAGTTTCAGACACAGCACGAACGTTGCATTGCTTGGTATAAAATGGCTACAAAACGGATCTTTGCAGACCAAGGTTCTTCACAAGGAGTTAAGAAAACAAAAGCTTTAACACTTGAAGATAGGATACAAGCAATAAATATGAAAGATGGAGGAAGCAAAGTAAAAGACATGCAAGAAATTGATGTAAGTGCAAGTGAATGCTGATCGTAAATTTTGCAATTGCTTTCCCTTTTTTCTTTCTATGCTGGCTATATGAAGTGTCAAATAAGTGTATGCTCATACTTATGCGCTATTGGAATAAAAATTAAAAGTACACATACACGTTTTTTGCGTGTGTTTGTGTTTACGTCTGAGATAAAATTTGCTATAGTGAAAAGTTCCCTGTTGTGAAAAATTTCTTGCTGCAAACATGATTTCGTTGTAGAGGAGTTCTACTGTAGAAGGAAATCTAGTTTACAAAGAATAGAACTCTCAAAATATTCTGTGAATATGTAGAAAAAAAAGTAATTTTATTGCAAAGTAAATGAGCAAATGTTTGTGTGAATGACTTTGCTTTCAGATCAATAGCGCATCGTAAGCCTTGGGTCAAGAGGTTAGGCACACTGAAAAGAAACCATCGGGGGTGCATGTGCTCATTTGATATGTAAAGCAGGTGTCCAAGAGCTCGCTGTGTAAAAATATACTTCAATGTAAAATGGAATTACATTTAGCACCATTCAGGGCAGGTATTTTAAAGTTATGGGTGTGTGTGGTGCTTGCAGATGGACCTTGTGTATGCAAGTATCTGCGTGTTTAAACAACAAAACAGTGAGCCATTTAAAGTGACACGGTACTATATTGTGAAAGTCAAATAGATGTCTACTGATTCTGCAGTAATCTGCACCGGTGGTTCTCAAACTTTTTTCAATGATTTTACCTCCTGTGAAATATTTCTTTTAGACAAATGATCCCCTCTAAACAGTGCAAAGCATTTTGAGATGAAATCTTGAAAAAGTAACCGTAACTGTAGTAACCGTGTGCCTGAAAGGGTTAAAATAGAGTCGTGTGCCATCACTGTGTAATTTGTTAAACTTTATAACTCCATTTGTAGTGGTATCTATAGAAATGTTTGGAAATAAAAATAATTTTTATTTCCAAACATATATGTTAATTATAAATGATTTGCGCACATATAAAAAACCCACATCTGATTTCATTATGCATCCTTTTCAGCTGTATCTGAAGGGTTTATTAAAATGACAATTCATGTAACTTTGTTCAAGATCGGAACAAAATTTGAAGAAAATAGATTCAGGTTTGGTTAAATTGAGTCAAGTGATTGCTGAGTCACTTACGATCTTGCGGCACTTCAATTGTCACAGATTCGTGCCATAGCAGCAGCTGCAATGACATCAATGCCAGGGCCAAATGGCCACCTTGCCTCAACATTTCTCCTCCTCTGATTGGCCGGTCTCACCACTCTTGACAGACTTGATACTTCTCTCGGTCAGTCACACTGCTGACCTGTGAACGGACAGAGACAGAGAGTTAGAAAAAACTACAGTTGCAGACTGTACTGTATGTATATGGACAATGCGCACGTGTGTTTTCGGCGCATAAGTGTGGGGCTCTGTGTATCTGTAAAGGCATAAAGAGGTTGTATGATGGCCTACATACACAGCTGAGTCTGTGTGTAGCTAACTAGCTAGAATAGCTTAGAACACGTGTCAAAATCAAGGCCCGGGGGCCAGATCTGGCCCGCCACATAATTTTATGTGGCCCGCGAAAGCAAATCAAGCATGTCAAGCTCCATGATGCTTGCTCAAATGCAAACCAAAATTTCAAATTGTTACATGCAATCCATAATAACATATGATATTGCAAGCATTTTCTCATTAGCAAACCCCTTATTACATTAATATAAACAATGTTTAAACAAGTCATTATTCTTTTCTTCTCATTTAAAAGACAAATTATCTTCAATTTTTTGTGCTTTGTGTCATTTAATGTAAATACATGAAACCATTGAGTTGACTGGAGCGCACAGATACGTCGCACATCTCCAAAACTTACTTATGACTTCCAGTTTTTAGTCTGAGACTGTGAAAATTGTTCAGTTTAAGCATGGCATGAGACAACTGCCATGACGATTGGGCAGTTTGCGCGGTAGGGTGCAACCATTTTCTTCTTGAAAGGAGGGGGTAGTGGTTGGAGTATGGGAGTACATTCTAAACCGGTTATTAAAATGGTTATCCACACTATGGAGACAATATAAGCAACATTCATTATTGAATATTAAATTTAGTACCAGTAGATTTATTGGGTGGCAGGTGAAGTGGAAAAATATAAATCTTTTTGACTATATGACTATATGACAACTAGGCCTAACACTACTCACAAAAAGGGATATTTGGCTTGCAGGTGAAATTTATAGAAAATGTAAAAAGTTCACACAACAGTGATTCTTTGAACGTAAGGACATTTAAGTAGAAGGATGCACTGGTGATTTCCTTATCCCAAACAATTCATTGGATCAAAAGTTAACAACAACAGTGAGGACACCACAACAAAAAATGACTCAGGGGCCATAAAAAAACAATTGCACTTCAACAAAGATTACCAGAGCACATACAACCAGATACTATCTGAAGTAAAATGAGATCAGAATGTCCTCTTTCACCCGGCTGTACAAAGCTGGAATGGCTGTTTGGAAAATCCAAACTTTTTTTTAATGCAATTTGTACTTCCTATCAAAAGTCTGCAGTGAGGTCAAAAGTGAAAGAATGATCACAGAATGCCAGCTATTCTTCAGTCATCTACACAAGGATATCCAAGTATACTGGGGAATCAATAGTACTCTGTCTTTATCTATTGTTGCATTGTAGACGATGGTTGAGAATAAATCAACTGCTGCATTATAATTGAACAGCATTAGTTTGGAAAACGTCTGCTTCAAGTGCATGTCAGGCAAGGAACTCATGAGAACAGTTTGGCATTTGCAGTCTTCAACAAGGCTTGGGTTGCAAATAACACGTTAAGCTTGTAATCTTGTCATCAAACAACAATATGATTCGTTTGTGGATAACTCGGTATTAATCCCCAAAGAGTCGATAGGACAACAGTGGCAACAGCTTTTACTTCATGGATGTGCTCCCGATATTTCGTCAGACGATGGGGGTGATGTTGTGTGGGGATGTGCGGCGGGGGCTCTGTGTGCCTTGGCACATGCCCATTTGCCTCTTGATTCCCAAAGTGCCCCTTGATTCCCAAAGTGCCCCTTTGTACTTGTGTGTAAAAGCCTGTCTTTGGGCTTTCCAGGGTAAAATGTGATGCTTAATTTAAAGGATCCTGAAAGGGACCAAGAAAGTTTGACTTTGTAACTGTGTGAATGAGAGGCGCGATGGGCTAAATGAGCTGAGCAACGGGTCAGAAAAATTTAAATGAAAAATAAACAGGCAAAAATATCAGGGAGTTGAAACCCAAGTATATCCCCGATCTAGTTTATCTTCCATTAATATTGCACCAAGTACAGGTACTAGTATCGTACTGTGATTTTTAGCCAGCAAAAATGACACGATGCAAAGATGTTGCCAACAATTTTAATGGTCTCAGTTTTTCTTGTTGCAAAGAAATTTTGAACCTGTTCAAAATTTGCAGGCGGCAAGAAAAACTGTTTGCAACCATTAAAACTGTTTGAGAATGTCTGGCAAACATTTGTTAGAAACAGTGAACATTTGCTATGTGCACACACACTTGCAAACCTTCGTCGCTCAGTGAGATACGGCCTTGACCTAACTGTTCAGTCGAGAGCTACAAATTTATATTGAATGGCAGCAAATTCGCATTTTGTGCCCGTTGTAATTAAATGTTTCCACAAAAAATTTCCAGGTGTCCCTTTTTAAACTTGGAGCACCTGTACACTTCTGATTTTTATGGAGCTGTTGTGGCACAGGCTGTGTTGCTTTTCTAGTTGACCAAGCTTACACGCTTTATTTGTCTGCACACACAGACATGCACAGAGTACCATACACAAATACACACAAATCACAGAGACAAGGTCAACACAACCAGGTCAGCGTAACAACAAACTAATTTTATTGTAGCTCAGTGCATCTGTCGGTTTCTACGGTAATCAAAAAAACCACGGTCCAGTTGCTCATTTTCGAATGTGAGTTACACATTATCCAATTATTAAAGATGACACTGCATTTAGATGTAATAATATTTGTAATATCATTCTTGCTCATTTTCAAATGTGAGTTACACAGTATCCAATTATTAAAGATGACACTGCATTTAGATTTAATAATATTTGTAATATCATTCCTATGTGGTTGATGACAGTTTTTTTATTAAATACACAGTTGCAACAAAAAGTACATGAACCCTTTGGAATTACTGGATATATACATACATTGGTCATAAATTGTGATCTGATCTTCATCTAAGTTATAACAATAGAAAAGCTTAATCTTCTGAAACTCATACCACACATAAAATTACTGATACATGTTTTCATGTTTTTATTGAACCTAGAGGCTGAGTAATTACCTAAGTGCTAATCCGAGTCTTATCTCAGCCAAGCTAGATCAACGTGTTGAGATTGGAGGTGTTGATGAAAGGTGCCCTGCTTTAGTCGAAAAAAATATCATGCAGCAGAAGCATTCCTCACACATGGCACTGTAAGAATACATAGCGTTATGATGTTCATCTTGTCTACTCATGGATCAATTAGGTTTAAGGAAGAAAAAAAAAAAGAATCCTTAAACCTACTCTAAGAATACCTTGTGAAGAACTGATAACTTGTGAAGCTGGGAAGGGTCACGAGAGTTTCTTAAATTCCTCAATTAATTAGTCCATGGTAAGACAGCTTGTCTACAAATGAAGAAAGTTCAACACTGCTGCTTCACTTTCCCAAAAAGAGTCCATCCTGTAATGATGACTGTAAAACCAGAGCATAAAAGGCATAGTGACATGAGGATAAATCCTCGAGAATCACCATACAAAAAGTCAAGAATGGTGGTGGCAACATGTTTTGGGGCTCTCATTATTCAGTTGGAACTGGGGCCTTCGTCAATGTGAACCTTCCGCCTTCCGCTAGACAGAGAAGCCGGATGATGAGGCTCAAATATTCGATATACACAGGTTCAAGTCAGTTGGAAATCATAATTTCTGTTCAAAATGAAAGACAGCGGGTGGCGCAGTGCTCAGCTGGTTAGCATGTCGGCCTCACAGCGCAGAGGTGCAGGGTTCGATTCCAGGCCCTGGCCTCCCTGTGTTGAGTTTGTCTGTTCTCCCTGTGGCTGTGTGGGTTTTCTCTGGGTATTCTGGTTGATTGAACACTCTAAATTGTCCCCAGGTTGTGTGCCCGGTGATTGGCTGGCAACCAGTTTAGGGTGTAACCCACCCTGCCCGAAGACAGCTAGGATAGGCTCCAACATGCCCGTGACCCTTGTCAGGATCAGCGGGTTAAAAAAATGGATGGATGGATGGATGGATAGGTTCACCATTTTGATCCTGCCTGACTTTACAATTACAGTGATGGATGGATGGATGGATGGATGGATGGATAGGTTCAACATTTTGATCCTGCCTGACTTTACAATTACAGTGGGCCATCTTCCATGAATTCACACATTGATTCTTTACCTATCTAATAAATATATTCTGGGTGAAAAAGGTGAAACAAGGCTGAGGTGAAAGGACAAAGCGCAGTGAGTGATAAGTGCAAATATATCAAAAAGGCCCACACACTAACCCATTGAATAATTCTTGTGAGAATTATGCATAGATTAAAAAGGTAATAGCAATCACAAACCCCATGACAGCAAATTGTCCAACACAATCCAACACATCACAGATTCAATAAATACTATTCTATCCATCATACACAATTGGCTTCAACCTACCGCGATAGTCTTGCTGAGACAAGTGGGAGCAATGCATTAATGTACACGTTAATAAATACTGAATGTACGACTCCCTCTATGAGCCGTTATTTTATCGTGGTTGAAGGATTTGTGTCTCTCAAGGATCCGAGGAGCTAGGTTTCCCGGGGCTTTATGCCGCTGGCAGTATCACCCATGGTAAACAGGTCCTAGATGAGGAACCAAAGTACAGTTCTCAGAGCCCCAATGATGAATATAAAAGGAAATCGTTTTCTCTTGCCCAGATGCAAGTCACTGGTGGCCCCCTCTGGAGATGGGGCTCATTGGCGAGTCCCTGGTGGCCAGGCCTCCACCCTTGGGGCCCGACTGGGCTCAGACATAAATGAGCATGTGGGTCCCCGTTCCCATGGGCTCACAACCTGTGAGAGCAGACAAGGGGGTTGGGTGCAGTGTGAACTGGGCAGTGGCCAAAGGCAGGGCCATTAGCCGTCCAATCCCCAGCCACAGAATCTGACTGGAGGACATGGAACGTCACCTCTCTGACAAAGGAGCCTGAACTGGTGTCCGAGGACGAGAAGTTCCACTTGATATAGTCGGGCTCGCCTCTGCACACATCCTTTGGTACCAGGCCTCTCAAGAGGTGTTGAACCAGTCCTCTCAAGAGGCGTCGGACTCTCTTCCACTCTACAGTTTCCCATGGTGAGAGGCGTGAAGTTTGGCATCTGCTCCTTGGGGTTCACCCTGGTGAAAGAGAGGGCGCCTCCCATCGCCTTCGAAAGGGCCGACTGGGGGACTATTGTTTGTACCAATGTGCCTAACAGTGCTTCGTAGGCATTTCTCTTCATAGGTGCAATTTTATGTGATCCGAAGTTGTTTTGCCCAATGCACGTCCCGGCATTGTATCAACCTACTGGTGGGCGTGTCTTTAGCGTCCTCTTTCATGCCCACTTACTGTCTGTTTGAGAGGGATGAAATTTCATCTTTGCCGTATGTTGCACATACTGCACATTTGACAATAAAGTTGTACTTGACTTGACTTGACCCTTCCTCTTTAAGGTTCGCGTGCCATCCTCGATTACACTCGCCTTTCCTCCATCTGAACAGTGTGTCTGCATTACATCAGATAGTCATGCAAAGCACCAAATGATAACTGGGTAGTTTTCTACCTCTGGTACTCAAAGCGCTTTACACTGTTACCTCATTCACACTAATGACGCAGCATCAGGAGCATTTGGGGGTGCAGTATCATGGTGAAGGACACCTGGACATTGTCGCAATGGCCGGGGATCGAAGCACCAACCTCTGGGTCTGGTTTACATCTCTGCTTTTTGCAGGTGATGTGGTTCTGTTGGCTTCATCAAGGACCAACCTCCAACTTTCACTGAAGCGGTTCACAGCCAGGTGTGAAGTGTTTGTGATAAAAATCAGGGCCATGGTCTTCATTCGGAAAAGGGTGGAGTGCCCACTCCAGGTTGTAGATGAGCTCCTGCTAAAAGTGGAGGACTTAAGTATCTTCAGGCCATATCTCAATGAGCAGTGAAGGTTTTCAAGTGTGTTTGCACCTCACAAATGTTTTTTCATCAAGGTTCGTTTAAGGTCGCAAAGATGTTCAGCAACAATTTTAATAGTCTGTAACTATTTTTCTTGTTGCAAAGAAATGTTGAACATGTTCAGACTTTGAGGGTGACAAGACAAACTGTTTTCAACCATTACAACAGTGAATGTCTGACGAACATATTTGCAACTGTTTGCAACACTGAACGAACCCTGACAAAAAAAAAAATAATAATAATAATCATTTTACAAAAACATTTGTGCTGGCGCACACACCTGCAAACCTTCGCCACTCAGTGAGAATTAGGCTTTAGGATTTTTTTTCATGAGTGAGAGAAGAATGGAACAGGAGATCGAGAGGCGGATCGGTACTGCGACTGCATTGATGAGGATTTTATATCGGTCAAAAGGCAAAACTCTCAATTTACCGGTTGATTGAGGTTGCTCCCCGCACCAATGGTCACAAGCTGTAGGTTGTGACCAAAAGAAGAAGGACCTGGATGACAAGCAGCCGAAACTAGTTTTCTATGCAGGGTTTCGGTGCGCTCCCTAAGAGATAGGGTGAGAAGCTCATTCATCTAGGAGGGGCTCGGTATTGAGCCACTGCTCCTCCCCATTGAGAGGAGCCAGACGAGATGGCTCAGGCACCTGAAAGAACCAGCACACTCTGGAGAGACTATGTCTCACGGCTGGCCGGGGAACACCTCAGCATCCTCCTGGAAGAACTGGATGAAGTGGCTAGGGAAGTCTGGGCTTCTCTGCTAAAGCTGCTGCCCCAACGACACGACCCCGGATAATTGGAAGTAAATGGCTGAATGTACAACCATGGCATAAGTCACAGTGAATTATAAAAATTGTAGACAATGTGTTTATCCATGTGTTGGCTGGGGAGGAAACCAACTTTAACCTTCACAATTTACAACTTGGGTTTATGGTACAGGATATCTACATCGAGCTTCAATGATGACTTACCTTAATAATGATGAGGACACCGATATTTTGTCTGTGACCGCTTTGGTGACCTGATGAGACAGAAAACGAGATATTATACATCTTTATTTTTAAGATGTTATATTAAAGCTTTGCTAAAATTTGCTATGCAAAGCAAGACTGTTTGATGCTCATTTGTGTCTGTTAGCCGCACAGGAAGAAACATGTTGGAGCAGTGCAGAAAGGAGAGACGATGCAGACAACACAAAATGCCTCAGGACTGTCTGCAACCGCCTTGTTTCTTTAACTAGCTTGTGCTTTCAAAGAACTCATCTGTACGCCAGCCGGGGTCTTTAGGATCACAAGATGCTCCTCTGCTCTCTTATTTTGTACGTTTTATTCTGTCGCCCCTGGTTGTTAGGCTCACACTTAGACACACAATCACTATACTGTAACATAGTCTGCCTGAAGGACTGTGGAAAAGCCTTAAAAAGACTCTTCGACACTGCACTGCCTCAACAAGCATGAAGCCAAATAAAAATACATGCTATTTACACAAAGTGTCTGTAAGTGCTGCAAAGCTACACATTTTGACACACAAAGAGAAATGTTATTGATGTGAGGATAAAAAAATGCAAGAAAAAAATCAATCCAAGGATTGTTCCAGAAAACAACATAAGCATTACAATTTTTTCACTGCCAGTAATATGTCAAGGCCTTGCTCGCGGGCACTTCAACAGCAGTCTGGAATCAATCTGGCATCTCTCAAACAATCAGTTGCCATTTTTGCCCACATCGGGACTCAAACTGGCATCCTCCAGTTTCAAAGCACAATTCCTTACAGATGAGTTTCTGCCGCCCCAGAAATATGAACTAATCCCACTTCTGAATGCAGCATGTTACATACTGAACATCTGCAGTAAAAATGTTTAACCGGGTTAAGTACATTGCCCAAGGACACACTAGCGTATTTGCCCCTCTTGAAGTGGATGTGTATGAGTGAAGCTAGGATATCTGACAGTGTACATAAAAAAAAAACTGAACCTCATTTTCACATCATACAGAGAGGTGGATGTGGGGAGCAAGTTGGGGAAGTACGTTGGGGTATAATTTGACCCTTTGTCCGCATGTAAATGTTTGTCGTCTTTAAAAACCTAGCTTTTAGAAAACTCCAGGATGCAGTTTCCAAAATTGTCTTTTAGCATCCATGTGTAGTTGAAGACTCTGCGACATGCTATGAATTCATGTAAACCTTTCTTGACAAAAGAACGTGCTATTTGCTTACATGGGCTGGTTCCATTTTGTGCAACGACAGACGTGTGAGCAGCGATCTTTAACAGACACAGCCGATTAAAAATTTAAAAATTCATTGTCTCCTGGGCCCTATATACAGCAGCTCTGATCTAGTTCCCGAGGCCAAGGAATGTGCAACTACAGTAAATCTGCTGATTGGGCAAAATGAGCTGGATGATTTAAAAAAATCTGTTTTCTTGGGGGGAGAATTATTCTTTTAGCCTGTCATGTATTGACATTATCTTTTTTTATACAGGAGTTAGGAAAATATAAGGGTTTAAATCCATAACCATGTTTTGATTTGGTCAAAGTTGCATTAAAAAAAAAAAAAAAAAAACGTAAGAATAATTTCAACCAAAAAGTGCTGTTTTTTTCAGCCGAAATCAAATTTCCCAACACATAGTGTTTTATTGTCTTCTCTTCACGGAGCTAAATCTTAGGATGCATAATATCGAAACGCATGATAACCTTATTGAGGAAAAAAAATCGATATTTGGGGCTTATACATTCAGCTTCTGGGCAGCCCAGTGGTCGACTGGTTAGCGCGTCGACCTCAAAGTGCAGAGGTGCAGGGTTCGACTCCGGCTCCGGCCTCCCTGTGTGGAGTTTGCATGTTCTCCCCGGGCCTGCGTGGATTTTCTTCGGGTACTCCGGTTTCCACCCACATTCCAAAAACATGCATGGCAGGCTGATTGGTCACTCTAAATTGTCCTTAGGTGTGAGTGTGAGCGCAGACGGTTGTTTGTCTATGTGTGCCCTGCAACCGGTTCAGGGTGTCCCCCGCCTACTGCTCGAAGACAGCTGGGATCGGCTCCAGCACCCACTCCCCCAAACCCGACCCTTGTGAGGATAAAGCAGATCTGAAAATGGATGGATGGATGGACATTCAGCTTCTGTGTTAACCAAATTGCAATTGCCACCAAATCAATCGCAGCGTATTCATTTCCAAAAACACGTGCATTCACTACAGAACTACATCGCCCCAAACTACTCCCACAGAACTCATCATTTTTGCATCAACAAAGTATCCAAAGCTTCTAGGCCTCCACATAAGAATAAAGAGAATGTGTGAAGTGAATAACAGAATCGAGAACAGTCCCTGATCCCATTAAACATCCACCTTTGCCCATCTCCTGGGACAATGAATGTGCTTTTGTATGATAGTGTGGAGACTTTGATGCACAGTCTATCACCTGCTTTTCCCTACTGACCTGCAACAGGATGAGTCCTAATGAAAGCCCCAAAGGCCACCAGCTATGTTCTTTTAACACACACACACATGGACACACCCTAAAATAAATGGCTCTTACTCACACAAAGGTCACAGGTTACATGTTAAAGTGGTTGTGGGGGACGGGCCTATGTCAGTTACATCATTTCCGTAGTGCAGATGGCTTTTAAAGGAGTTGCCATGACAACCACGGTTGAAAGCCGATGGGATAATTGAGGAAAATGTGGGGGAGGCAAGGCTTGGTATTTGCATGAAATGAACTAATTAGTAGTGATTTTGTCATTGGTGTTTCTTTACAAACAATAAAAGGAATGATGCAAGAAAAAAAACATTCCTACCTAATACTTTGTCACACTAGCTATGATAAGTTCGTGCTCTGGTGTGATGATCCTTGAAAAAAGGCAGAATTTCACTGTCGAGCAAGTGATGCTGTCATATTAGTGAGATGAACAGACTGATTCTCGATTGTCTGGCATTTGAGCCTTTAATTGCAAGTCACCCTAATCGTCACGCAACATTTTGATTTTGGTGTCAACAGATGAACTGTAGGCAAAGTAGTATTCATCTGAGCACGAAAAGAGTCAGTCTAGTTCCTTTATGAAGACAGACTTGTAACATTCGTTCCAACTGTCTGCTGTTGATCATTGTCAACAAAGAGTTGTTCGATTAACACTTGGCCAAGAAGAAGAAGGGGAGGGGCAAAACAAAGCAGTGTCAGATTGCAAAGCCAGCACACTGCTCAGATCAAATCCTCTCGGGAAAGTGTGACGTCGGAAGCAAGACTGGAGGATAGAGAGGTGCAGGTTGACTGAGCTGTTGTCAGGAAATAAATGTGTGTGTGTGTGTGTGTGTGTGTGTGCGTGCGTGCGTGCGTGCGTGCGTGCGTCTGTGTGTGTGTGTGTTTATATCAATGCATGTGTGTATGGATGTCATGCTTGGACGAAGCTGCGGCCCAATGATGCTGACTGACCTACTTTGGATCAAAAGAGGGAAATAACAAATGGATGAAAAGTGGAAAAGGAGATTGAGGTGCTGCGGGTAGACCAGCAAAGGAAAGGAAGCTCAAGATGAGGTTACGAAGGATGGACAAGGAGAGTGAAAGCTGATTTTGAATTGGAAATATTAGTGAATGTCTCCCAAACAAGGGTCAATGGCGAAATATGTGGAGCTTGTGAAGAGACAGAGGAGCTAGAGTAAAAGGATACAAAGCTAATTGATTGGCCAAGTGCTTGAGGGCTGGCTTTCTGGAGGTGGGGTATTCCTGAGAAATCAATCCCATGGTTCTCGGAGTGATGTTAGCCAAAGCACATTCTGTGTCCACATCTCAGCTTAGTCGTCTTAAATTATGTCTTGCAGCAGATTGGATAAACATATGTGGAGGGGATCGCAGAATTCAAGATACATTTGGACAGAAGCTGATACTGACTGATCTGACTGAAAACAAAAGAGGCAGGGTACACCATGAAGTGTTGGCCAGTCATCCAGCACCAGGCAGGGCACATCCAGGGGTTCCTTGGTTTGCGATGGAGTTCCATTGCTATGGTGATACTGTAACCTGAATTTGTACTTGTATATTTGTAATGGTGGCAATAATGCGTTTTCCGGCCACACCTGGGCTTCGTGTCACCGGTTGGAAGTGGAGCGCACTGACCGCTCGGCGAGAAGCTCATGCCGTAAACTCCGTGGCCCTCACTAATTTCAACTAATGTACATACACACAGCACAAGATGGTATTTGTTACACATAGTCAACCACGTAATCTCAGGTGTTCATGTTTACTTGCCCTCCAGAAATGATGAAAACAATTTCAATTGAGTTATACAGCTTATAGTTCATATTAACGGTGCAAAGACTTTTTAGAAAATATCTACTGTATATCAGATCTAGATGTAAACACCTGGAAAAATAAGGTGAAACTCTTGTTTCATTTTAATTTATAAAGGCAAATCTAGTCAAATGCCGATGAAAAGCAGCTCTGTTGAAGGGAGATGTACAATTATTTGTACTACTAATCTCACTACAAATTTGTTTATGTCACCCGTATGTAGACCCTCAGCTTTCAGATACAGACATATCATTGTCCTGCAACCGCTACAATATATTTAACACAACCTGAGGACAATGGAAAGTGCTTGGTCTTTGTCCATGTAATGTAACAAACAGCTTTGAATCACTGATGGGCAGAGAGTTTCTAACCGGGGCCTTGTCCTTCCCTGTAACTCAATCTTTGCTCTGCATTAAGATCAACCATTTAGAGGGCCGAATATTTAGCTGAACAAAACAGAGGATGGGTGGCCCGGTGGGGCAGTGGTTAGTGCGTTGAACTCACACTGCAGAGGTACCGGGTTCAATTCCAACTCTGGCCTCCCTGTGGGGAGTTTGCATGTTTTACAGAGGAAGGTGACTGTCAGTTTCTAATAATGTAACAACACAACTTACTCAAATATGAATATTTTTAAACCAAAAATTGTTTTCGAGCAGCACTTCTTTTAACTAACCTTAATCTCCAAAATACATTGATAATAAGTGAACCGAACCAGGATATGGATTCAATTGAGTTCCGTTGAGGAACTTTCATGAGGTCTCTGTTTTACTGCTTTCTGACGTTGAGGCAGAGCATATTTAGGGATTGTATTTAATACAGTTGTACTGTCTCGTCTGGTCTCCCCAGATTATACAATTGGAGTGTCAGTCAAAAGGGACCTTATCCACACAGATTTAATATGAGCCGTAATATTGCTACACAGCATTGGAAAAGCAAGCCAAGCAGATCATACTCCCACATTGTTGGATGACATCAAAATTTTTTACGGCTCACCCAGAGCCGTGGACCAATCAAAACTCATGCCCTCTAAATGGGTGTCATAAAAGGCAGGAGACCCCAATCAGTTTGTTGCCCCCTGTCAGTTTCAACCCATCAATGCAACAAAGACAGGATGGAGGCAGGCATGCATACAGGGAGGGGTACTGGGAGAGGAGAGGCAAGAGGGTGAAGGGGGCAAACTGCAAGAAAACACCAAATGAAATCTGCAATGGACAATGAAAATGTGATTATCAGGAGCCAAAGACAAACTAGATTATTTCTAGGGTTAGTTACGTAATAACACACCAGTTAAACAATGTATTAGTTGGTTTCATTGTGAGCATGGACTCATTTTTCTTCTTTTATTCCTTTCATGCACCCTGTAACCTGATAACATGAGAATCTGTCCACTGTAGTAACTGCTATCCCTGAAAGGGTTAAAATGAATTTTATGTCTGTTGTGATGTCTCTCAGACATTACCATTAAAGTACCTCCAACCAAAAAGGACTCGAATCTGTCCACTCTGATTGTTTTTTTTTTTTTTTGTTGTTTTTTTGTTTGTTTTTTTAATGAACAATGTATATTCCTCCTCAATATGCTGTCTTGCAATATTGAAGACCACGGACATCCAAATCAACCTAAATGCATTCCGCCTCACTTTTGTCACGACATCACATATTCATGACAAACAAAGAGGCCATTTAGTGATCCCTTCAGGCACACTGCTCACAGTAAAAGCCGCCCCTACCCGCTGGCAGCCCCCAAGACATGTTCATTGACCAAAACATGGTTTTCTAGTAGGAGACGTCATAAATACATCTCATAAAAAATATCCACATCAAAACACTTGTCAAATTACACACCGTATGTAATAATTCCATTGTAAAGTAAATGTAATTATTTTCGTGCACCTCTACTAGTATTCATTGCTAAGTGTGGGTAAATGTACTGTACACTCCAGTCCTCAAACAACGGAACACTAATCATGATACAAAGACAAGACCGGAAAATCTGAATTATTAATGTCTGAATTGGTTGACTAGTTTTTGGGTTTGACCCCAAATATGGACATCAAGTTGCCTCTGAAAATGAAGACACACACCAGTGTAAAACTACAACTGTTTACGTTCGAAAGATGCAAAAACGCTGACAGAACCTCCACAATAGACTTTCAAGGTTACGTGTGGTGGGATTCCAGAATTTTCCAATCCTTTGTGTGGAAATAAATGAGAGCGAACAGTCTGGCCATGTCCCAGTGGTTTTATTCATGATCCCCCGCTGCTAGAGAGACGCTTCATCTTGATTTTAAATTACCACTGCCAGATGTCCTTTATATTATTTTTGCTATATCTTCTATTTGCTAATTATTAGTAGTATTATTTTTTAATAATGTATGTCAGTATTTTTCTCTGCTTTAGGATAGACCTTCCGCCCATGTATTCAAATGTGCATCATTACCTCCCTGTAAAGCTACCCTCAGCAACAATGTCGGTCAACATCCAACCTCATTAGCACATCTGGATTTCACTTTGTGTTCCTCCTCAAGCGCCCCCCGGTACCCCTCGATATCAATCCCCCCCGCCTCCTTTTCAACTTCATCCTCTCCTTCCAGTCCAATGAAAAACGCCTCCAGTCAGCGGGGCTCCCTAGCAACCGCGCCAAGAGAGAAAAGACGGATGAAAATGGGGGCAGAAAAAAAAAACTGAAGGAGATAAGGGCGCGGAGGGCTGCAGATGGCGAGTGTGCAACTGGAGGTTGTCTGCGTGCTTGCGTCTGTTTAAAAAAAAAACAACTCGTAGACAGGAAGGTTTGTTCAAAGGGTCAGAGAGAGAAAATGTCCTGATTCTTTTTTTTTTTTTTAACCTTTGACAATGTGCGTGTGCTTGTTTTTTCATTGTATTTATACGATAAAAGGACAAAAGCTAAACTCAACAAAATGAAAAATATACTGCAAGCACCAAGGACATCCATTCAAATCCTGGCCACCATCTAAACCTAAAAATGTGTGCATGTGATATCTTGACCTGAGGCAGAACACAGCCTCCATGAATACTTACTGTGTGTCCATATATTATTTATATAGAGAACTAGTCATCAAAAATGAGCATCCATTCTAAGATGTATTGCATATTCAGTGTTAAGACTTCAGGTGTGACCACACCCAGGGCACCGGCCATGAGCACTCAGTCTTTTGCATGAAACAGGACCGCCCTTTCAAACTGGTGTCAAACATAAGAGCCATAGACCAAATTCAGCCCTCAACATTATTTCATATGGCCCGTGAAAGCTTGCCACAATTTCTCCTTGGCTTCTGTTCAGAAGTAGTTTTCCATCATCATATCTTCTTATGATAGAAGGGACAAAAATCCACCTCACACTCTCGCCACCCGCCACATATAAACTTGTCTGAAATATTAATTTCCCAAAAAAGAATATAAAGGACTGATGTTCAACTTGCAGTGACGTTAAATTTAAAAGATTAGCAGTTTGTTTACAAAATGTGACTCAAACCGAGGTACAACAGTGATTCATGGCATCCTGTCCCCCCTTTGTGATTATGCATTTATGTGTAGAACCGCCCCTCTGAGGGCAACCATAACTACAATGTGGTAAAAACAACCGCTACATCTTCACTCTAAAAAGATTTTTAAAAATGTGCTCAGGTTATATGTCTCCTTTAAGATGACTGGTTGTACTGTATATAAACAGTGAGGTCTAAAGAGGACCAACCGCCCACATCAAGTGTGAAATTTAAAAAAACTAAATCAATTTCTGAAATTGTATCCGAGCTGCCCGATCTGAATTTTGCCCCCCCCGCCCCCAGTTAGATACTTTAAGTGGTCTAATTTATATATCAACTGACCCAACGCCCAGTTCCTCCGCACATGACTTGGCAAGTAAGCTGGTCACATCCAGAGGCTATTTCAAGCAACAGTCAAAAGTCTGACTGCCGCACTACACTATTTGCAACACTATGACAAAGCCAAGAGGTAAGCAGAGCTGCATTAGGTTTTGTTGGATGCACAGTTTAGAGTTCCAAATGTCTCTTATAATGTCGCTGTGCAGATTCTGTTCTGATCAAAATGGACATGATTTGCACTGACTGAGCTGGACAGGAGCTGGGTCGGCCACTCGGAGGCACCGCTATGAAGATTTCCTCATCAACCAACTCGGCGGACCCACCTCTCCGAAGGCGTCTCCCTTCATCTTGTTAAATGGACTTTTACCTCATTGCAACAAACATTGTATAGTACAATACTGTGTCAAATGTTGCCCACTCGGCGTCCATTGCAGCTTGGTCATCATGGAAGGGGGATTCCCCAATTTGCAGGCCCCTTCTCAAGGTTTCTAATTTTCCCCCAGTTGGGGTTTTTTGCCCTCCACGGAGTTAAGGTCAGGGGATGTTGTTAATATTTGTCAACTGTGGGCATGTGTAGCCCTGTAAGACCTCTCTGTGATTAGCACTTTATGAATAAATCTGACTTGACTTTAATGAACAGAGTGAGTTTTGAACAACATTTTCATAGAAAAATGACCTTTATTTACGGACTATTTTCGATAGATGGATGAGCGGATGTGTTGACTTTGTAATTCTCGTGCTGCGTAACCATCATTGGCAACGTGCGTAACGCATTTCAATGAGATGAAAACTAGAGATATCCTTCCACGGTTGAAGGTGGAAGCTTTTGCAAATGGAGCTGGAAGCTCCACCTCTGGATCATTGGTCATCCAATTACAAGTCTAATAGCTGTTGCGTTTGTAAATGATGTGATGAAATAATTTCATTTCCATCCCCCCCAAAAAATCTATTTACATGGTGTACTCTATCTATTAAAATGTAACGAACAGTTAATGCCTGTGTAATCACGTCAAATAGCCGTCCCCACTTGTGCAGAGTGCAAGTTCCCCCGACAGAAAATACATTCTCCCGGTCATGGATGCCAGAAGCGACCGTGTTGGATGAATGCGGTAGTGGGTCCTGTGTTGGTGTTGGCAGACATGTTGCACATTTGCCAAAGACGTAAATAAAGTTTGAAACAGTCAGAAGGGCAGCTAAGAAAAGGGAAACTACTAAATGGAGTGTTAATGGAAGCACTTGTCATGCATGAGGAGAAAGAGCCATGATCTTTTTCTCGACTTTTGTAACAAGGCTGCATATGTGCTGTTTTGATTTTTATAGACAGACAATGGAGAAAGTGCTCACTGTTAAAAGTGTAGGCGAGGCAACCAAAACATTGATGATCAAAAAAAATTTGTTGCAAATTAATCTATTAGATGGCAATGTGATATCCTGCTTTATGATTACAGTATTTTCAAAAGAAAAAGAGAAATTTCCCTGAATTGGTCTGGATCAACTAATGAATTAGAAAAGAAACAGACATAATAAGAAACACTGGAATGAGATTTTATTTGATCTTATTTTGCTTTGGTAAAGTAAATGAGCGATAAGTATCACTTTTTAAATGTTGTATTTCTTTATAATAGCCTGTTTTCATTTATTTCTATATTATATTGTATTTATTTTTAACCAAACATCACTGGGGGAAAAATAAATAAATAAATAAATTTGGGGCAGGAAAACATTAATTCATTCATTCATTCATTCTTTTTTTTTTCCCCAAGATGGCGCCCGAGTCGGCAGCCGTTGGCAAGTGCTCTTCAAGAGCCTTGCTTTTTTGTTGTTTTTTCGTGGTTTTTGTGTTTTGTTTTGTCACATTGTGTTTGTTGTTACATCATGTGGATCTGCTGTGGATTGTTTTCAGCATTTTTTTGGCCACGACATTCGTCAAAGGAGAAGAATCTGTGCTAGGTGGTTGCGCCTTCTCGGCAGCACACGTGTACCAGCACTGATTTTGATTGGGAGGAATGTCGGCGCCATCTGACTGTCGTTGCTGGACCCGCTTGTGTTTTTTGCGCTAGAAATAGGCAGCATTTTTTGCAGCCCCGCTTTGTTCAGCGGGAATGTCGGTGCTGTTGGACAGTCTGTGGCTGGATGGATGCACTGCTTGAGGAGCTGACAGTGAGAAGAAAGGTGAGAGAAAAGAAAGATGCGTATGTGGAACTGGGAGTCGCGGCTTGGAATTGAAGCGGATTACATAGGACAGGAGATGTGAGCCAATCTCTTTTTTGTCAATGGACATGACAGCTTCTTCTTTGCTTTCAAATTTAACTTGTAGCAGACGTATGCACATTTTCAGCATGACGTCTTTGATCCGCTGGTGAAAGGACACATTGATTCGCTCTTCTTTCATCTATAACTGCTTCAAACAACAAAGTGTATGCAGAAAAGTGGTTAAGATTGTACGACTGTCTGTGTCTTATGTGTTGTGTTTTATTATTTGTCATTTTTTGTTAACTGTTTTTTTTTTATTGCGGCGCGGGCACCCGCAGCAGCTCCTCTCTCTCCTGAGGAAATAAATTTCATCTGTGCTGTATGTTGCACATGTACTGTAGCACATTTAACAATAACGTTGACATGAACATGAACATGAATTGCATTTCCAGTAATTCCAATTTGAAATATTACCTTGACTTATCAACGTATCATGAGCACACGGATCCAAATTGGTTTGTAAATTGAGGTTCCACTGTATGTGGAATAACGTCTCCTGTCATTTTTTTATCTTCGGGGCATTTTCATGGAAGCATGTCACAGCCACATTATGAATATTACACCTGGGAAATGTATTTCATTTCCTTTATCGTCTTTATTTTTATACAGTTTTTTTGTGTCGTTTCTATTTTTTAATGGATTGAGAGTTGGCAAACTGCATTTCATTGACATGTATCTTTAATTCATGACAAACGCAGAGCATGTTTGTGTTTGTGGGTGTGCGTATGCGTGTGTGTGTGCGTGTGAATGTGTGTGTGTGTGTGCACGTGTGTGTGTGTGTGTGTGTGTGTGTGTGTGTGTGTGCTCAGATATGCTGTCTCACAGTGAAAACTCTCAATTCCTGTCTTTTCTGAAAAAACACTCCCTCCAACTCTCCACAGTCAGTGGAGAATTTACACACACGCACAGTCCTACGAACAGGTTGTCTACTCTCTCACACTCGTTGTCTCAGTCAGACACACACACACACACACACACACGCACACACACACACACACACACACACACACACACACACACACACACACACACACACACACACACACACACACAGTTGTCCTGTCCCCTTTCTCTATTGTAATTATACCATTACCAAATTTCATTTACTCAGAACAGGCTCTGTCTCTCTTTTCCCCTTCCTTTCTTGTACTAAATGACATTAAATCTGTACAAAATCCATTTAGTCCATCATGAGGTGAATGTGTTTCACCATCTGTAAGGGTATAGTGAACAGGAGCATCTGTGTTTCTCATCTCTATTCACAAATATACAATAATACAGCATCATGTCCAGCCGTCCAGTCCTCCTCTCTTTGAAAATGTAAATTATGGTGACATTAATTTATTTGATACTTCACATTGTTTTCTCATTTTGTGTGTTTGTATGCGCGTGGGTTGTAGTTAAAACGTTTGCGTTCTATGTACGAGATTATGTGGATTTCAGAATGGAGAAAGAACACAGTGAGGATGTGAGAGAGAGAGAGAGAGAGAGACTTGCTTGTGACCAAGTGCATGTTGCTGCTGAAGAATAAAATAAATGACAAATAACATTTTCATTTCATTATATTTCTATCATTTGTAAGTATATGCTTTATGTAGAGTGAACTCTTTCATATTTTAATTTGAACATTTTATTTTGATTATGTTGTTATGATCTTAATTATTTTCTTAATTGTTTTATTATTTCTGTTATCATTGTTTTCATTATTAACTTATTAACTTATCATTCATCTCCAGCGATTTCTTACAGATACAGTTGTTGTACAGTAAGAAAGGCATTTCAATTTTTTGAAATGCCCCCCAGGACATCTCGTAATTTGGTAACAGAAAGCAGACGCTCCGCATAAAAATGGCTGCACACGGACGCAGTAGTGGGTGCAAGGCGGTTTCCAATTGCCCACGTCACATGCGCAGCCAGCTACTTGTACATCATCTGCAAGGGGAGATCTTGCAGTTTACCTGCTAATGTCCTGCAGGGATCTCAGAGAGCAGTGATAATTTTACAGTTTACCCCCAGCAAGTCCCAGGGACTCGCTGATCAGAAAAGTATGAGTCCCATTATGCATTTAGAGAGTCCCAAATTTCGAATTCTGAAATGGTCTACTTATTCAATTGCATATGATAATAACACAAACAACAACATGGCCTGAGGATTTCAGAAATTCACAGTAACCGTTTTTCGGTTCCGTCGGATTACCCAATGGGAAACCACGGTAACTAATTTGGGGTTCCGTAAACATTCATCATGGGAATCCATTTTTCTATTTTGACTGATATTCATAATCAAGAATTCTGAAACTCAAAAGTATAATGTTTCAAGGGTAAATGTTTGAAAACTATCCATGAACAATGAACATTACATCAGCAGCTGTGTACTCTAGGTTTATTCAAAAAAATAAATGGATCAAAATATGGTGTAGTCATCATGAATATACATATCATAGCATCATAGCATACCACAAAATCTGAGTATTTTTTTCCAATCTCACACTGCAAAGATTAATTTACTGGTAAGTATTGATGTGGCTCGACATCCTCTTCCCTAAACGATGCATGTGTAATCTACTATAAATTTGACGAAAGAATCTAACACACGTCATCATTAGTTCTACCAACAGTTAACATTCGCATTACTACACCTTGTGACGAATGTTTTATTCGTAAAGTTACCATGCTACAACCAGTAAATTATAGAATAACCAATACTGTTTCACAATATTTTTCATAGCCATTACCATGTAGATCTAATGATCAACTTGCCTCGTAATCGTGCCTCTCGTCGTATCTCACTCTCGTGTTCTGTGCATACGTCACAGGTGAGTTTAGTGTTCCCCCCTTCGGACGATTCATACGAAAAGTCAGACTGGCATTCCCATTTCTTAAATGTCGTAGTTAGTAGACCTTTGTGAGTTTTTTTCGCCGCCATCTCAAACTTCCATCCGCGCGATTCCTCAGTTTTCGGATGAAAATCGCAACCCGCATGCGCACATAATGTTATCTGTTCCGTCCCCCCCAACACTGAAAACAAAACAAAACAAAACGAAAGTAATTTCGAAGAAACACACTCACACACAACACCGCAAACACCCATACAGACACAGTGAAATCACGTTGATCAAACAGGAGAGACTTGATCGCGTACAGTCAACTCGTGTGCGGCGACTTTTATGGTTAAACGATTTTTCGGTACCGTCAAAATTACGCCACGGAAACGACACGCTTCCGGTAACGACCGTTACCGTGAAATCCTCAGGCCTGCCGTAGTTTTTTTTTTGTTTTGTTTTGACTGAGAAATTTCCTGATGTCCCAAAAACGCACATTATTTGGAACTGTGCGTCCCGCGGGAAAATTATGCGTCTCGGACGCGGGACGCAGAGGTAACGAGATGGCTGAGAGAGTCTATTTCTGTTTCCGCGTTGTCAAGTACGGCTCGCTCTCCGACCACATCCATTTTAATGAAAATGAAGAATGCCGCCACAGTAGGCCAGGATTTGGATTGGGCAATGTGGATGGCCCCTCCCAGGTGAATGCTCGGGTCCCTGTGTTATCTCGCCTACCTCTCCAATAGTAATGGGGGTGCCATCAAAATATTGTTAAGATGATAATGATTTACAAGTTGTTCAATGAATTGATTTCTACAGTGAGGGATTGTCCCACGGTGGTGTCATATGTATGCATGAAATCCAAAGACGTTGTCCATAGCACACATTGGCGCAGCGTGGAATTTCTTTGCCTATGCCTCGATAAACCAAACACAGCAAATTCGCGATTTTGCGTGCTGCAAAATAAACCTCCTTTACCAGCACAAAATGTTGTCGCTTGTTTTTCGATTTTTTTTTTTTTTTACCAAATTTGCAGATGCACTGTGTGGCAAGACGAAAATGCTTGGTGAGGCGTAGCATGTCTACAAATTTCACAAACTTGATGAACTGGCACAAAAATGACGATGCACTCGTTTTTACCCCGAGCACAGATTAGGTTTTGTTACCAAATTGTCGGATGGCTCTGGGGCAAGCCAATTCCGTGTGATGGGCCGACCAAACAGGCACAACACACTCCTAGACTTGCGTTAGCACAAAAATGAAGTTATGCTCTTTTTTTACATCGAGTGCACAGCATCCAGTCAACCGAATTAGGGCCTTTGGACTGCGCTTTGCACTAGACTGGCTCTGGGAACGAAAATGGCGTCCTTGTTGTCCAACATATACATCCATCCATCCATCGATTTTCAACAGCGCTTATCCTGAACAGGGTCGTAGGGAGTTGCTCGTGCCTCAGTTGCAGGGCACATATAGAGATAAATGATCATTTACCCCCACATGCACACCGTCACTGAATGGGAACCGATCCCACGCTGCCCGCCCATAAGTCAGGCGAGTGTAATACGACACCATCAGCGACCACCAACAGATACAGAGAAACATAATCAAATCCTGGAACACAATGAGATGCCAAAAGGTATAAACACGGGATATAAAATGTGGTTATGTGAGAAAATAGAGTTTTGTTTTTCCATCCATCCATTTTCTGACCTGCTCATCCTCACAAAGAGTCACGGGGTGTGCTGGATCCTATCTGAGCTGTGTTTGGCCAGTAGGCGGGGTACTCCCTGAACTGAAACCGAAGGACAATTTTGAGTTTTCAATTACTCTATCGTGCATGTTTTTGGAATCTGGGTGAACACCAAAGAGAGAAAATCTACGCAGGCACAGGGAGAACATGCAAACTCCACACAAGAAGGCCGGAGCCTGGAATCGAACCCTGCACCTCTGTACTGTGAGGCAGACGTGCTAACCAGTCGAACAAACAAAAGTTTTGTCCAAGTCTGCATAAGCCAAAGAAACTGATCACTTGTGTTTATTTATTATTACTCAATGCGGTTTGGAAAGTTGGATTGTGGAGCCAGATTGTAAAATGTGATTCCCAAGACACTTTTGGATCGAATGATTGGACTGAGAAAAGTATGCCCATATGTGTTCCCAAGTTTCTGAAATGTTCACGTGGACAGGCCGAGAGAGGGAAAACTAGCAAAGAATTGTGAGAAAAAAAGAAACGCCTTTTGCAGAACGTCTATGCTTTGAATGTGTTGATTGATATATCTTAGAAGCTGTTTGAAGAAACGTGACATGACATTTCACTGCAGCATTATAAACGTGGGATTGTTGACGCACAGGCTGCACATTGGCAAAACAAATAAGCCAATCATGTGTAGTCCAGTTATTTTTGAGTTGGAATGAGAAAAAGAAAAAACATGGCCTGTTAAAGCAGTATAATTGGTCCCAAATTAAAGGCGCTATTTTACGAATGAGTGGAGCAATGGCCATTGGCAAGCTGAGCCCTTTGTTCCAGCCGATCAAGAGACTCACTGGATGGAAAAATACATACAAAAAAATAAATCAACCCCTTGACAGCATTTTTAGACAGAAGGCAGCCAAAATGCAACACATTTCAAATGAGTTGCATTTAGTATTCACTAGAATAATATAGTTGTACGGAATCATGGAGTTTAGCATAAATCATCTGATGACAGCATTGCTGTTGCTTTTCTATCCACCCATTCCAACCCCATCGATCCATTTTCTACGACTCTTGTTTTCATTAGCATCACGTGGGAAGCACAGGTCTATATCAGCTGACTTTGGATGAGAAGCAGGGTACACTCTGAATTGCTCCCCAGCCAGTCAGAGACTATTGCATCACTTTGAAAAAACAAGATGGGGGGGGGGGTTAAAAAAAATCACCCGACACACAGTTGCATGGTGTTAAATGTAGGTTGTCACTGTCGATGATACTGTGTCTTGGTGAAGCAGACGGTATCCCCAAGCCTTTTATCGCACACATGCACTGACAGAAGCATGAGCAGCGATGTAGGTTAAGTACCTGGCTGGGGGGCAACATCTGTATACCCACCTGGACTCATCTTTCCTCTTTAAATAACCCTCTTCCAATTAACCATTTCAAATTCAACGTCTACAATTTCTTTTACGACCACCTTAACAATAAAAGCACGTTAATATCTGACAAAAAAAATAAAATACTGCTCATTTAAATGTCATATTCCTCAACTTGCTTCCTCTCCATGAGAAATAGAAAGAAAAATCACATCCATTATCAGATACTTAGAAAGGTATCTTTGATTGTATCATATTTATTCCTATGGGATTAATGAGTAAAAACTTAAAATTCAAGCGAGTAGTCCATTTTAGCTGCATTTTTTTTTTTTTTATCAATTCAAAGGAGGACTTAAGCGTAGCTCTAGTTGGCATCACATGCACAGACATGTGTGGCACTCATCAGCTACTGTCTCCCTTGCTCCCAGCCAACAGATTAACTGAGGAGTCATCCCCAAAGCTAAATCTCCACCATTACATAAATCATCAAAAAGCAGATATACAAGGCAGGAAAAGAATTTGAAACTGCAAATTTATAGGATACGATAGTCAATGTTTTTCTTTGAATATCTATTCAAAATAATGTACCAGATTTCAGCAGGTACAATGAAAGAACTCCTCATAACAACCAATTTTAAAACATTGACATTAAAATGCGTTGGAGCAGTACTGGGAAAGTCACGATACCAATTTGAAGTTCAACCAAAATTATCTGGAATATCACAAAAACACGATCTCAGCAGGTTGACAACCTGGCAGCTTCCATCGTTTTGCAGCTCTGGCAAGAGACATACTGTGTGGTTGTTCAATAAACATGACTATTGGGCATAAACAAACAACATAGAGTTGACTTTCTATGCTTGTATGAGTTTCTGCATACCGGCAGCATATCATCGTAATTGGAAAAATAATTTGACACATGCATGATCGAAGCCTTTTTCCTTCCTGGCAGCCAACGTAAATGAATTTACTTTCATGTTACATCTTGAGTTGTTGAGCGAAATGTTTGGTATGTCTCGGAGTAATCTTGTAAATAATGCTGTCATTTTGTCTAGTGGCAGACAGATGACAAATAATCATGCTGGCTGCGTCTGTACAACAAAAGTGCATGACATATCCAAAATTATCCAGCAGTTAACTTCTTTTTATACTTGCATTGTATGTATAAGGTTTCTCAAGGAATTCTTCACAATGTAGCGGTCATCAGCATGGGGTGTGGCCAAAGGACATCCACTTCTACATCTTTCTGTGACTTTTCCAGTTTCTCTGTATTTCTGTTGCAACCTCTAAGGCCAGTGGCCACTTCATCTCAGAATGTCCTGTTTGAGGTATCACAATGGCCAAGGTACTGTTGATCCACTGTTAGGTCTCGTCCTGGTCTGATGATGTCAAAATGTGAACAACATGATGAGAATAACTAAACACCAGCTCGAATTGAACCTGGACATTTATTGATTGATTCAAGAATCAAACACCTGTTGTGAATTTTGCCGTTAAACTCGTCATTAGAGAACAGCAAATGGTGCAAAAATTACTGAAACATTTAACAGTTGGATGTGGATTCAAAAGTTTAGACAAGGTCACATTAAGGTCCCCTGAATGCATTTTAGGCTCGTCCAGAAATTTAAATTTCATCTGAAAGGCAAATATCCCTAACTTTTTGTATTGAGCGTGTGTGTGTGTGTGTGTGTGTGTGTGTGTGTGTGTGTGTGTGTGTGTGTGTGTGTGTGTGTGTGTTTATATATAAAACATGCATTATTCAAAATTGAACTTTTTTTTTAATTTCAGCAACTGAACCACCACCTGTCACACTCTATGGTAGTCATATGAGTTCTCTCAACAAAATCTTTGCGATGAAAGACCAAAAACCATACTGGCTAAATTTCTCAGTGTTTCTCTCTCTCTGTCTCTCTGTGTACTACAGTGCATATACTGGACATCCATCATGATCCCACACGACACAAACACACACCCGTTAAAAAACTAAAGCTAAAATAAATAAACGAAATATAATATAAATCTCCCACTTTTCATGCACAAACAGTCACATAAAAGCTTTCATAGAAATGATAGACAAGTATGTTTATCAATGAATCTTGAGCAGTAAAACCTGCCAAAGAGTCAATCAACAAACACTGCATGTTCACAAGTTGCCACTCTAACCAGGGACATAACACACATACACACATTCAAAGCGGTATGCATACTGAAGAGCTATTTTCACTCGATATTTTTAATTAAAATTAATTTCAAATTCTTCATAGAATTCTTCACCAACACAAGTGAACATAAACCAGGCAGTAAAAGGGCAACTGGATTCTTCCAATGATATTCATAGAACAGTTAATATCCATGTGCTAATCAGGAAGACAATTGTCAGTTCGCTCTTCAACAGTGAGCTCAATATGTCATCAATCGCAGGCTAATTTAACAATGACAGGTTGAACCCTGCCTGACCGCTGTATGTCAAATGTGTAAGTAATAGAGCCAGTGCAACAGCAGGCATTGAAAACATAACCAATCTTTTCCCATTTGTGACTGGAAAATTATTCTGTTTTATGATCTAAACCTGTAAAATGTTTCAAGTGACAGGTTAGATTTTGACTTTCAGAAGAATCACATCAGGAGAAAAACAGCAGTCGGTTTTTGTCTTGAAAATCTTAAGCAAAAAAGGCAGGTGATGCTCTCGCTCACTCACACACACGCCCACGCAGATTATTACCTTTCTTAACGGAACTCTTAAATCCAGGTTGCCACACAGTGTTGTATCTCCATCCGTAAAAAAAAAAAAAAAAAAGAGAAGACTGGACAGCTGTCAATCAAATACTTAATCACTGACCCAAGGTGACCGGTGTAAAAATGTCATTGTCGCTATTTGCTAACCGTTTTCTTTCATACACTTTTTTTCATAATCTCTCCCTAATCTGTCCGTGCTTCTAACGTTCTTTCAACTATCAGTGCCTCTCCAGCCGTGTGTGATCTCTGCTCTCCCTCTCACACTGTTTTCCATCTGTCACCGCCCAATCATTTTAGCCCTCCCACCTCATGAATTATTCATGAGATTAGACACACGCTGCAGTCAAACACATTCACACACACTTGACTATCACATGAAATGGATTTTACAGTTAGCCCTCGTCTACGATACCAACTACACCATATTTTAAATATAGAATCTCAAGCTAAACCGTACAGATTTATTTCACATTGAAGCTCATGCACCAAAAGTAAAGCATCAACCTTTTGCCACCTGATAGGAGGTGCTAAGACTGCATGTGTGACTTACATCTCGATATTCAGAGGAAAACAGGATTCATAAAAAAATTGAAAAATTCGAAAACTGGAAATCATGAATAAAAGTAATAAAGTATCCAGAATATTTACAGCATTACAAATCAAGTGGTAATGTATTCAGACTCTGAGTTAGCATTGTAGTCCCAACCCATGGAAGGATGGTCTTTCACTTTTTAGCACTTTTCTCCCTTAAATACTGAAAGTGCTTCAACACTGTCTCCTCGTTATACCTACTGATAATGAAGCAATTTTGTTGAATTCACTTTTCAAATACAGTTTTATAAATATATATATAGCTCTCACTGAAATACATTTCCAAATATTTTGCTTTCACGGCTCTCTTTGTCAAAAAGGTTCCCGACCCCTGGCCTAGACGTTCCATGTTCTTGCTCTTCGTTTTTGTTCCCGCCAGATTTTCTGCACTTACCTTTGTAAGTAGTTTTTCGTTGTAGTTATAGTCACGATTTTTGTATTACGTTTAGGTTTCTTCTTATTTCTTGACAAGCAATTTCCGTTGATGTTTTTATCTTTGCCTTTTTTGCAAGCGTTGGTTGTCTCATTTTCTGGTGTTGTAACAGTGTTGTTGGTTGAACTTTGTCGGTCTTGCGACCTATTTTTATGAAGAAACCTTTTTTATCAATTCTTTCCGAGTTCACGTTTCTGGAGTCCAATTCTGTCCTCAGCTTTCCATAAACCTGACAATAATTTGTGGTTAGTGCAGGCGAACATGTCCAAAATTTCCTTGCGACAAAAAAAACCCCAAAACTGTTTGCGACAAGTAACACAGTTTGCAGATATGTTTACAACCTTTTTGGAACCCTGACAAAACCCAAAATTCACTACATTCACATTCGCTGCTCAGTGAGACACAAGCTTTACAAATCTTCCTCTTCTCTTCGCCTGTCTTGTAAGGGTAGCGCCCACTTTGTGTCAAAAGCAAGAAGTACAAGGCAGACAAACGACACGGCCCTTGTCAAATATTTATCAGGGCACGGCAATGTCTTGTATGTTGGCCTAAACACCTTCACAAGCACTGACCTACATTTATGACGTAAAATATATAATTTGTCCGATAACTTTATGTCCGATGGTCTATTCTCTCAAATTCCTGGTGTTGTTCCGGTACGTGTCTCTTTCAGATGAAATAAATCTGTGCCTTCCCGTCACACTGCTAACACATGAACACGTAACCAAAAACTCAAACACACGGCAGCCATGCATGAACACATTCACACACAAAATGCACAGGTCACTGAGAAGACAGGGCTGATCATGCATGAAGACAAGGCAAGCGTGCATCGTGAAAACTCTATTTCGTTCTCTCTCGCTCAAACACTCACACACACACACATTTACATACACTTGCACACAGACACACACTGCTGCTCACGTATGTAGAACAGGAGAGAAAGCTCCCCGTTAGCTGGAGGCAATCTGAGATTTCTCATGGTGTGACATGGCTGGAAGGAAGGTCAGTCATGGTAAATTAGTGTGCACCCATATTTCTATGTGCATGTGTGTTGGCGGGCACTGAGTAAGCAAAAAAAAAAAAAAAAACCAAACAAACAAACAAACAAAAAAAAAAAAAAACGACATTTTCCAGATCAAGAGCAGAACTGACAGGAGGATTTACATTTTGTTAAGTATTCGAGCAGGTCACAAACATATTTGTGAGGGAAGAGGGCAAATGTGGCTCCAAATTCGCTGAAATGAAAATAGAAATGGCGGACCGGTGGTCCAGTGGTCAGCACGTCGACCTCACAGCGCAGTGCTCGTGGTTTCGATCCCGGCTCCAGTCTTCCTGTGTGGAGTTTGCATATTCTCCCTGTGCCTGCGTGGGTTTTCTCCGGGTACTCTGGTTACCTCCCACATTCCAAAAACATGTGTGGCAGGTTAATGGAACACTCCCTAGGTGAGAGTGTGAGCGAGGATGGTTGTTCATCTTTGTGTGCCCTGTGATTGGCTGGCAACCAGTTGAGGATATAACTCAGTTACTGCCTGAAGACAGCTGGGAAGAAGGCTCCAGCATGCCTTGCGGCCCTTGTGAGGATAAAGCGGATTGGAAAATGGATGAGTGGATGGAAAATAAAAATAATTTCAAGTAAATATCAATTTATATAACGAACTAACTGATCACAAAATAAAAAGGAAGCAGTCAGCCTTTTATTGATGGCTAAAAAAAAGGATATTTGTTCTTCATCATTTTGAATATCATCAGATACCAATGTGACATTTCCACACATTGTGACTGAATGGAGTGACAATGAGAAAGAGTGAGTGCAGAGGCGTACAGGATATATATATATATATATATATATATATATATATTTTTTTTTTTTTACTTTGAGTAAATTGCGCTGATGTGCCCTCGTGACCTCCGCCAACATTTTCAGTCTCTGTCGAGACTCACCCCTCCCCCCAACACTCCAATGTGCCAGAGCTATGTCATGCAAATCACCCTTGCATATAATATTTCATATGCCTTGGCAACAAAAGGAAGACCTCATCTCCTTTCTGAGTTTCCTTAAGACCTGCGCCAAGACACACACACACACACACACACACACACACACACACACACACACACACACACACACACACACACACACACAAAACAAGCAAACAAAGCAATGACACGACATGAACTTGTGTCCAGATGGACTGCAGCAGTTGACCTCTGATCATTTCTGCACACAATAAATGCCAAACAGACACACTTCCAGACATGATGCACTTCGAGCTTGCTCACACTCACAGACACACACACACACACACACACACACACACACACACACACACACACACACACACACACACACACACACACAGACTTCCTGCCATTTAATATGGCAAACTACACTAAACAGTACATGCAGGCTGAAGGATATTTCTGAATTATGATCCAGAACAGGAATGGGAATGGGCAACCGGTGGCCTGATGGCCACCCCTTGAGAAATTAAATAAAATAATAATTGGGGGGATTTTTTTTTTCTTTTACAAACCCCAACATTTCTTTAAAAAAACAGATTAAAAATTCTGTACACAGTATCTGGGAAAATGGGGAGAAAAATCCCGGGAAAAGCCAAAATATGAAAAATCTATTTTAAAAAGAAAATAAATTTGCCAATATGCAAATCCACAGGTGCTGAATATGCAGTGGTCGAATGTACGGTAGTTTTAAGTTGGAATATACCCTACCAATCACCACAAGATGGAAGACATGTCTTAGTTGCGCTTATAGTACAACATGAGTAGACCTAATATTTTCAGGGGGATTTGGCATAATATGCAGGCCAAACATGGTTGAATTGTGTGAAAAAAATTGACAATTGATTGTTTTTGTTCCTAAGGCAAGTCTGTGCGAGGTGGTACAGTTTTCTGACTTTGGGTATTTTGCTCGACTTTGCACAAGAGCATTTGGGCGTTGCTGTCGGATGGAAGTAGTCTTTTCCTGGCCAATACTCACAGCATCCCTCTATTTGCATCAAATTCAGGGTGGTGCTTGACATACCAGGGACAGATATAGACTTGCTGGTGTCTGTGCATGAGATTGGCAGGTAAACTGCAAGATCTCTCCTTTCACCCCTTGCGAATGATGTTGTCAGCTGTGGGCAAATGAAAACTCCCTTGCAACCCCGATATTGCATCTGTGTGTGTCAAAGCCCTCCTCCTCCCAAGGGTGCTATTAATATATTTTTTAGATGACAATGATGAATCACAATGATTCAGAGGGATTGTCCCACGCTGATGTTAAATTTATGAATGAAATCTGATGGCATCCAACACACATCTATGAGCGCCAAATTTGTCTGGCTGCGTATCGAACAAATACACTAAAATAGCAATACACTACCTACCACCTATACCATAAGTTACAGTTCATAGGTGTATTTGTGAGCATGGTCTATCTATTTTTCGCATTATAATTAATGTAAATTATTTTAATCCGTTCCAAGTCGAGAAAAACACCTTTTTAAAAGTTTTTTTTTGTTTTTTACTATTTTACACCATAAACCAGGGGTCGGGAACCTATGGCTCGCGAGCCATATATGGCTCTTTTGATGATTGCATCTGGCTCGCAGATAAAAAAAATATTCTCGTTTGTTTATTAATGAATCCATCGATCGATTTTTCACTGCTTATTTCCTGTTTGGGCTGAGGTTGGCTCCAGGAGCCATTTTGATTGGATGATACTGGCCAACGTTGCCGTTGCTGTGGAAACAGGTATACGCCCCCTTTTGAATCAACCCGCTCGGCCATTAGCTCAAAGCTAATCCTTAGCGAATAAGATGGCGAAAAGAAAAAAATATGACGAGTTTGGTAGACTTCAGGACGAATGGACCGAAGGATTCGCCTTTGTGGAGAGAACGGGTTCTGCGGTGTGTCTGATTTGCAATGTCAAAATACCATCGATGAAACGGTCGAATGCAGAGCGGCACTTTGACACGCCCCGTGCTACGTTCGCATCAAAACACTGTGCGAGAGATAGCCGAAAGGAAGCGAGCAAGCTACTGAGCAGTGTGCAAGCTAGCCAGCAGTAACTTCGCGTGTGGACCCGGCAAGATGACTTTCATTCCGATAGTTTTGCTGGATTTTTAGCAATCGTGAGGAACGGAAAACCATTCACATTAATGGTGAGTATTATCACAAAATTATTTTAAAAAATACATTCAGAGGCTTATTATACTGACATTTTGGTGAAATCACTTTTAAAATAGTTTATATATGTATACATACACCTATATGTATGTTGGTCAAAAAGGTTCCCGACCCCTGCCATAAACTGTATACACAAACTAATAAGAGAACAGGTAATATGTAAAATACTGTAAAAATATTTCACGTTTTCTTTTTACCAATTTTAACATAAATATTAAAGTAAATTAAAGTAACAAGAAACGACTTCTCCTCGCATGTGATGTAGGTACTTCGTGGCATTTTTTTCCAAAAAGTCCAGTCTCGTCCATATTAAAAGTTTGCTGGGGAGGATATATATATAAAAATTCCTCGTCTCACCCCTCAGGTGGTGTTCGTCCCACATTCAGCTCGGGTCCTCTACCAGAGGCCAGGGAGCTTGAGGGTTCTGCGTAGTATCCTTGCTCTTTCCAACATTGCGCTTTTCTGGACTGAGATGTCCGATGTTCCCGAGATCTGTTGCGGCCACTCATCCAGTTTGGGGGTCACTGCTCCGAGTGCTCCGACCACCACAGGCCCGACTGTCACCTTTACCTTCCAGGCTCTCTCCAGCTCCTCTCTGAGCCCTTTGGTACCTGTATTTCTCCAGTTTCTCGTGTCCCTTCTTTCTGACGTTTCCGTCACTTGGGATCGCTACATCCACTCCAACGGCTTTCCTCTGCCTTTTATCTATGATCATGATCATTCATTTTCCAATCCACTTTATCCTCACAAGGGTCGCGGGGGTGCTAGAGCCTATCCCAGCCGTCTTCGGGCAGTAGGCGGGGGACACCCTGAACCGGTTGCCAGCCAATCGCAGGGCACACAGAGAAGAACAACCATCTATGATCACGCTCACACCTCGGGACAATTTAGAGTATTCAATCAGCCTACCATGCATGTTTTTGGAATGTGGGAGGAAACCAGAGTACCTGGAGAAACCCTACGCAGGCCCGGGGAGAACATGCGAACTCCACACAGGGAGGCCAGAGCCTGCACCTCTGTACTGTGACGCCGACGCGCTAACCACTGGAACACCGGGCTGCCTCCAAATTGCTAAATATCTCACAAAAATACATATCGAATAATAGTTTGTCGATTGTTTTACATGGTAGAGAAACATAGACTAGAAATACACACACACATAAACTAGCACAAATGGAGATGTGAGGGGAGTGCACATTCATCCATTTTCTGATCCATTTTATCCTCACAAGGGTCGCGGGGGTGCTGGAGCCTATCCCAGCTCGGGCAGCAGGCGGGGGACACCCTGAACTGGTTGCCAGCCAATCCCAGGGCACACAGAGTAGAACAACCATCCATGATCATGCTCACACCTAGGGACAATTTGGAGTGTTCAACCAGCCTGCCATGCATGTTTTTGGAATGTGGGAGGAAACCGGAGTACCCGGAGAAAACCCACGCAGGCCTGGGGAAGACATGCAAACTCCACACAGGAAGGCCGGAGCCGGGATCAAACCCACGACCTCTGCACTGTGAGGTCGACGCGCTAACCACTGGACCACCTGGCCACCTATATTTTATATATATATATATATATAGACGCTCCCCAGCTTACTTATACACACACGCACACATATATGCAGTACAAAAATATACACACACACACACACACACACACAATTTTGTTTGCGGTCTGGTAGGGATCTGAGGATACTTGAAAATATTCAAAAATTCAAAGTTGAATTGGCTGCCTGAAACCACGTACACTGAAATAAAAAAAAATCGGATGTTGCATTTTCACAGTTTTATTTCGTCAAGTGTATGTATGCACAAAATAAAATCATCTGGCTTTAGATACATGTTTTAAGGAGACTATACATTAACCTAAAAAATGTGACTGGATCCAGATGATTTGATTTCATGCAACCACCTGACGAAATAAAATTGAGTAAATTGAACACGATTTTTTTTTTTTAATTTCAGTGTACATGGTTTAAGGCAACATTTGTTCAGTTTACTATAGTGCAAATCAAGCCATATTGAAAACAACTATTTTGTATTTTTAGTTGAGTTTTGAGGCCAAAGAAATAAAAAATGCCGAGAAGGCTATGGCAAAACACATCCAAAGGGTTTAAAGTTACATGACATGATGCAGCATAACTTTTATTTTTACTTTGTACTTTTTTTTTAAATTTTTTTAATATACTAATTTGATATTTGGTGTTTTGGCATTGTTGCCTTATTAAGTTATCAGAATGCTTAACCACCACTGTATAACACAAGGCAGCTGTCTGTAACTACACTCAGGCTCTTGACGTTTTTGTCGAAAGAAGCACTACAGTACTCGGAAAAAGGCGCGCAATACAAAATCTAACTTACAGCATCTCTGTCCGAGAACATTTTTCGACATACCTCTACCCGCAAAAATGTTCGTATGTACCGTTGTTCGTAACTCGAATGTTCGTAAGTCGGGGAGCGTCTGTATATATATAGGCAGTAATCCCTCGTTTATCGCGGTTAATGGGGACCAAAACCACCCGCGATAAACGAAAATCCGCCAAGTAGCGACCAATTAACATAAACAGGTAAAAAAATAAATAAAATTTTAATGTCTGCAAACGGTCCGCGAGAAGCTGCAAAACAACAGCGAGTCACATAGAGCAACATACAGTATACAGTACTCCATGTATATTTAAAAAAAAAAAAAAAAAATTATGTTTGAAAAAATCCGCGATGCACGGAACCCGTGATAAACGAACCGTTAAAGAGAGAGAGAGATTTTTACGATATTGATATACAGATATCTATATCCACAGACACATTCTTTTTGTGTATACACTTTTTAATACCTACAGTATAAGCAATAAAGTAGGTGTTTACAGCTGATCATGACATTCGATTTGTTTAATTTGACCTATTATTAGTTACTATATTCTTGCATTCATTTTTTTTTTCGTACATGGCACACCTTCGTGAGGATCAGCGGATCAGATGATGGATGGATGGATGGCTTGATGGATCGATAAACTATTCTATTACGGCTCGATTCTTACAATAAGTAGGAACATTTTGAATCACACAAATTTAAAAATATTTTGAAAGAAAAAGTGTGAAGTCTTTTGAGTCAGAGACTAAAACCTGTTCTACTGGTACCAAGTGGGTCATTCAAATAAACAAAATACACTATTAGTCAAGGGAAACCTGTATTGAAAAATAATTAAACAAATGGGAAATAAAAGGCAACGTGAGGAAGGATAGGAGAAATTAGGACAACGTAAACGATTTCTGCCCACGGGTTCCTTGCCTTAATTAACCCTGTAATGACCCCCCCCCCGCCCCACACACACACACACACGCACGCACTGCAACTGTTTCCGGTGGTTATTGAACCGGGTGTCAGGTCACAGTCTACCCAGGGCATTGGCCACACACAAACACACAGATTTATGACTCATTTAGGACCCTGGTTTTATGCAGATATGAACATTTGACTAAGTCACAAGCTTATGACAGATTTTAGTGTATGCCTATTGTTTTATAAATACATTGCATGTGTGGGGTAGTGTGTGCCCTCTCGTTGGAAGAGTGTACAGACCATATAAAACAAGACTACACACATGAATACACACTCTTGTGTTTTGCGTAGGTGGATGGCTGGGTAAATGCAAGTTCATTCTCTTCATTAAAATGTAAACAAGTGCAAAGTCAACATCAGAATTAGTGTGTGTGTGTGTGTGTGTGTGTGTGTGTGTGTGTGTGTGTGTGTGTGTGTGTGTGTGTGCGTGCGTGCGTGTGCATGCGTGCGTGCGTGCGTGCGTGCGTGCCAGCCATGCTTGGCATGTGTGTGGGCTCCTGTCAATTAGGCTTTGTTCATGTGAAGGACGATTGTGAATTGTACGTTAAGATAAACCACAGAGAGGGAACACACGACTGTACCATTGTGCAGCAACAGCCTTTTCTCAAATAACACACAGAGACATTTCACTGAGCAGTCTCACAAGAAACATGGAGGAGGAGAAACATGGTTGCCACACATTCAAGTCAAGTCTCGGCACTATTACAACAATCAACAGCAATCCTCTACAAATCATGTTACGATTAGTTCAGCATCACGGCATTAATCCACTGGATATCATCATGTTGACTTGGTATACATCTCTTCATCGTGTAAAGTTTTAGCTGTCAAAACAACAGTACTGTGGTATCTCTACTTACGAACATCTCTTCATACGAAATTTTCAAGTTACGAAAAGCCTCAACAGAAAAATATTGCCTCTTGTTATGAAAGAATGGTACGAAAGGTAGGTAAAAAGACAGTATTGGCTGCTACTAGCAGCTCCGATTTTCCTGAACGCAACATAATTATAACTGCTCTACCATTGGCTATTACCGAGCATCATCCTGGCATCCCATTGGCTAAGAGGGACCTCTACCGGGTGTGTCTATGTGTGCAAATAGATAGATAGATATGCATCTATGCAGCATCCTCATCATTCACCCTTCGGGCCATGGGGTGTTCCGATAGTTTTACGTAAATGTGAATCCCAAGAAAAAGTGTTCAACAGTCAGGCTCACTCTGCTGATGTTTGCCTCGGACATTTTTGAAGGATTGTTAAAAACCGACAAAAGCAGATGTCCTTTGATCAATTCTTGACAAAACGCCAGTCAAGAAACCACTTCTGAGAGCGAACATGAACTAAAGAGGGCTAAAAAAACCCGATGAGGACGCAGTTCGATTAAATGGCCATCATTTTTATTCTTTATTCTTTGTTTTTTACATTAGGCCAAACAAAAAAGATAGTGTGTTTCAGGTAACATGAAATTTAAGCATAGGGTCGGTAGGTAAGACAAAGTTTTTTTTTTTTTAATCTTTTTTTTTTCCATCAAAAATTTCAACAAAATAACCATAAAACATAAAACATTCTGACTGTTTCAAAACTCAAAACCTGTTAGTATCGCTTTGGCACACGAGACACAACTTGCTGGTAACAAGTAGAATTATTTCAACAAACAGGCACAATTCTCATTTTAACACAGTCGCTACATAATGGTAACACAGTTTTGTAACGTTTGGTTGGGTCAGGATCAGTTTCTGCATCTCCATTTCCACAATTGCTGCAGATATCCATCCTCCACAATTTGGAACTGTAATATGGTATCTCAATTGGCACTGAACAGTTGATGGCAGTGCAGTATTTATGCAGACCACTTTTGCCAGCGCATGATCAGGTGGAGTGACTGCAGATCCACACGTGTAATCAGACTCGCTGATCATCAATACCAACTGCATTTTCTATACATCTAAATCGAATCGATCTTAGGTCAGGTAAAGTATTTAAAACTTGAAACACATATCCATATCATCAATGTCATAGAATTCACTGTTGGCACATTGACACTGTGCTATTTTCACGTGGTTTATACTCGGCCCGTGGTGTTCATCAAATAGTTCGCTGAATTTTTTTTCGATACATCAATGGATGCTATTTTCTTAACATTACGGTGCGAGCATGCGACTGTAACCCAGAAAACACGGTTTAAACTGTCGTCGGAGATCGCGGCCGCCGCCATGATTCAATGTTGTTGACAGACGACAGGGCAAACGACGCACGCGCTCAACGTGAATATCGCGAGAGTTTGCACCGATGTAAACCCTCTACACAAAAATGTAGACGGCTGTTTGAATTGGAACATGTATTTGTTACTTATTTTGATGCATTTTTATGCTTTAGAAAACATTTATGTCTGAATTATGGGGGGCTTGGAACGGATTTAAATGGAAAACGTGTCTACTTACTACTACTACTGACAAAATGTTCTACTTACGAAATTTCTTCCAGAAACAATTAATTTCGTAAGTTGAGGTATCCCTGTACATACAGTCTATGACAATGGTGATTTCCTTGAGATATTCCTGTCTATTGAAAAACCTTGACATACAGTATGTACAGAACATCAAAAAAAATCATAAGCCCTGTCAGGAGACACAGACATATTGAGGCCCTTGAGTACGAGTTAAAATAAAATCTGGTAGTCAAAAAGAGAAAAAATGTGTAAAATGGGGACAGGTGATTAAAAAATGTGAGACAAGTGGCATTTATGACTGAGAGAAATAAAACACAAATAGTCTTTGTAATGCAGGACCAAAAAGTGTAACAGAACCAGGACATTGTCAATCTTCCCACAGTCCTCTGTTGTTCATTTCCATCCACTTTGATGAGCAATGAGTTGCCTGACTTGAACAAACAAGGAGTTTAGGACTGCAGCCAAAATCACTCATGTTTTCTCTGTCCCTCTCTCCCTCTCTTTCACGAGCTCCGTATGCGTGTGTGCGCGCAAGCTGCATGTCTGGGTTCATCATGTCAGCATGACAACAACATTCAACAAATTAACACTTATATGACATTTAAAAAGGTTAAAGCATTATGTAAATAGTCCAGTAAATCCTAGATCCCCCTTGTGTGTGTGTGTGTGTGTGTGTGTGTGTGTGTGTGTGTGTGTGTGTGTTTTATGCTAACCAAATGTATATCCAAGGCATGTCATTTAAGGAATGAACCTTTTCAATCAGAAAAAAAATTAATCATAATAGTCATTAAAAATTCAGACGGAACGGCTGTGGTCGACTGTTAGCACGTTCGCCTCATAGTGCAGAGGTGCAGAGTTTGATTCCAGGCCCCGGCCTTCCTGTGTGGAGTTTGTTTTCCCCATGCCTGCGTGGGTGTTCTCCAGGTACTCCAATTTCCTCCCACATTCCAAAAATATGCATGGCAGGTTAATGTAATTGTTTAAATTGTACCTTGGTGTGATTGTGCGCACGAATGGTTGTTTGTGTGTGCCTTGCGATTGACTGGCAAATGTTATCTTGCTAAGCAATGGAAATTCGACACACCTGCAACTCCTACAAAATCACTCCAACGATTCATCTCATTTATCACCTGACTGCGCCGTGGCTGCTTCTGAAGTCAACCGTCATGTTATTTGAAGCAGATTATTTCTTTTTACACTTTTAATGTCTGTACTTGTAATTAAGTACTGAGTGTGATTATTTTTGTCACCTCTGGGATTCAGGATGCAGTGGCGTGAACTAACTAAACAAGATGAACGAGCTAGCCATTCCAGCAACATATGAACACAACTCGGATCAGACTGTGACTTCACCTCACTGACTGTTTTTTGGTTTGTTCCAGACACATGTACCATATCACGTGTAACCACCATTGTAGGAGCAAAGGAACAGACACAGGGAGAGAAAGAGAGAGGCAGGCCATGTGAGGGGGGCAGCTGTTCCAGAGAGCGAGAGACTCACAATAAACAAGCGAGACACTGGTTATTGAGATACTGTTGCTATGGCTACAATGATGCTGGATGTCTGGCCATGTCCTTAAAAGGTTCACAAACAAACAGAGATGGCTAGCTGGCTACATTTATTCCAGTACAAGTTAACATAAGTTAACATAAGACATGTGAAGGACGACTGACACTTCCAAAGCTTTGATTCACGCTAGATAAATTATTGCCTGGTTTTCTTAACACACACTTTGAAACCCGGCACAATATGTTCCTTCACTGCTGAAAAAGTCAACAAATTTCCCCAAATCTCAATTAAATGAGGTGTTGTAAAAGTTGCACGTTACAACCAACCTCTGGTTGTTACTCTATGAATTGTTGTGCCATGCATATGAAAAGTTATACCAACATTTGAATAAAATAAAACAAATGTTGATCCCAAGAGCAAAATATTATGGCATTACCAAGAATCAATACTGGGTAACAATGAGTACTAAAATGTATATGTGTGTTTCCCCTCCCCCCGCCCCCACACCAAAAAAAGTGCTATCGGTGCATCTGTAGTCGCCGCGCATCGATTTATCTTAATGTGGTAAACCACAATTTTAACGTGTGAATTTGGGTAGTTCTCTCTGAAAGGGACAGAACTAAAAGAGGATGAATCCCGTCTCTTCTGTTTTGCCTCTGATGCGCCACTGTCAAGACCACTCCTGGAAATGCGGTCTGAAAGCGGCTACATTTTCAGCAGGATGCCGTAGCAGTATACTGCGTGTGTCCAAAAAGCCTTAGACACGTCTTCCCTGATTGTCAACACGTGCCAAGCCTATTGTCTAAACCCAAACCCCCATCACTTCACACTTAAAAAGCTGTCTCACCCCCAAAGGCACACGTTAACTCCAATCCCCATGTTTTGTCTCCGACAACAGAAGGTGGGGTCATTGTATTTTTCTTCAGTTAATGAGTTAGCCGGGGCCACATGGACCAAGCGGAGGCTCAAGTCATTTATTCATTTAGCCCCTTTAAACCTCAACGTAACCTCGAGACCCTCCGCCCTCCCCCGCTGCTCCCAAACAAACACAGACGCACACGCACACGCACACACTTTGCAAATAATTGGACCGCACATCTCAAACAGATTTTTTTATGATTATTGCTCACGAGACAAGAAAACTTTAAGGAATGCATTTCTCAATGAAAGCCACATAAACATACGGAAAGTAGTATTTGGTGTTTGGTACCACAATAGAGTGAGGCAGCAGGTGGTCAGCAGCAGGCACACACACACACACACACACACACACACACACACACACACACACACACACACACATTGGCAGGCAAAACATGCAACACGTACAAGCCCCTTGCATATGTGATGACATACCAAGACGACAAGAAGTGGAGACGACTTGACTAGCCATCTGTGCAACATCTGTGACAATCAATAACAGACTCACTCTCATAAACAAACCAAGGCATGCTTGAGTAAACAATACACGAAACTATCCATATTTCCACTGGAACGACTTGTTCTATTCTGGGATTCTAAATATCAGTAAATGGTAATGAAAGGCAAGTACCACACTTCGTGAGTGACGTTTTTATATATATTTTCTATCTTTAAATATGTATATTTTCTCTCTCTCTCTCTCTCTCTCTCTCTCTCTCTCTCTCTCTCTCTCTCTCTATTTTATATATATATAGTTTTTTTTTAATTGCAATATGTTTTGTTGTGGTGCCGCCCCATCACTCCGACTTAGAACACAAACCAGCAGATTACAAGTGAATAAAAAATATTTCCTTCCGTCTTTTCATGGAAATCAACACAACACAGCATGATATAGATTTAACAAAGACACTAGTATTCATTGGTGAAGAGGCCTACACACACACACACACACACACACACACACACACACACACACACACACACACAGCAATGATTTTTTTTTTTAATTTTGTGGGAAACACCATGAAGTAATCAATACCAATGAGACCCTTGTGCGTCCTCTTCTTCAAGAACACAAACAAAGAAAAAAGAACCTGGTGTAGAACACAAGGATATGTACTTCTAGTTTGGCGAAGAGTAGAAAGTATTCAAACAATAGTCCATTCATTATTGATATATCCTGGTCATGAGTTCAGCATATAGTGTAATAGCTTCAGGAGCCAACAAAAGAGGCTGCCATTCAAGTAACGCAGTCTTCGATTTCAATTTCAAACAAACAGATGTGGACTGATAGAAGGAAAGAGAAAACATAACTTGCTGACATGAGATCATGTGATTGCACAAGTGTGCACAAGTTCTTATTGGGATGTCGCCATTTTCAGAATTAAGTTTTCACGCTCAAATTCATGTTAAATAGGAGTTGGCATACACCTGACACCATTTGAATTGCATCTGCAGAATCCAAAATAAAGCTCAGATGCTGATTTGCTTTTCCTGACATTTTTTTCTTTGCTTTCTCGCAGAAATCTGAAACTGTTGTGCTAGCACTGATGTATTTGACTGTTCATAATTCCCTCCACCTTGACTGAGGCCCAGTTCTATCTAAAGAAAAGCCGCCTCAAAGCATGATGATGCCACCACACTGTGCTTCAATTCAGGGATTAGTCATGTGTGACACTGACAACATTTTATATCCATATAAGTAATTTTATATCCTGATAACATACTCATCTGTATTTATAGGGAACTTTAAAACAGCCACCGCTGTACATAAGTGTTGTACATGGAGCAAAAATGATTAATACGACAACAAAGAATAAATTAATAACGAAGACAGTACAAAGCGGAAACACAGTAAAACTAAAAATCAAGTCTCATTCTGAGTGAAAAGACAAAGACTAAAAATGAGTTTAAGACAACGTGGAACGTTTTTTCTAAACCGTCCAAACGGTTCGGTTCAGATTTTTGGTATTGGTCCGCGTGTGTCCCATTCAGTTCTTCGGCACCCACATCTCAATTACTAATGTGGTGAAACAAGTGTACAGGAGTGCTAATGCAAGCCAAGATGGTGGTACACACAGTTGCATCAGCATGTTATGATTCACGCTCAAGTTTTACGTGGGACATGACATGTGCATCATACCCTTCCAAATGATGCAGCAGCGGAGTACATCCGGCCAAGTACTCGAGTTGGATTCATAATGACGTTAGTGACGTTAGTGACACCACCAGCCAACACAACTTGGAATTACAATTTGCACGGAGGCGTTTTGATTATTACGGAAATTAGGCCTAAGGATACAAAATGCTAGCATGATGCTCGCCGGCCTCCTTAAAAATAGGGATTCATATCCACGGATTGTTGGAATTCTACACTCTTTACCTGATTGAGTCAGGCTCGCATTTACACACAACTTGGGCTCCAGTCCCAGCCTGAGAGAGGTTGGACTCTCTTCCACTCTGGAGTTGCCTACAGTGAGGGGCTCAGAGCAGGCTTGGGCATACTTATTGCCCCCAAGCTCGTTGGCGGCACATTGGGGTTCACCCCACTGGTCGAGAGATGCTACTCTCTCGGCTGGTTGGGGAGACGGATCCTGACTGCGCCAAACAGTAGTTCACATCCATGCCCTTCTTGGAGGGGGTCCTGGAGTGCGCTCCTGCTGGATATCTGCTCTAGGACTTCAGTGCTCACGTGGGCAATGACGTTGGTAATGACAGTGAGACTTGGAAGATGACCCTGATCATTACCGGAATGGTGTTTTGTTATTGGACTTCTGTGCTTGTCACGTATTGTCTATAACAAACACCATGTTCAGACATAAAGGTGCACTTGGCACCAGGACACCCGAGGCCACAATTTGATGACTGACTGTAGTTGTTTCATCGGACTTCAGACCGCATGTTTTGGACACTCGGGTGAGGAAGCGACGGGTGATCACTACCTGGTGGTGTGTTGGCTCCTATGGTGGGGGAAGATGCCGGTCTTGGCAGAACCAAACGTGTTGTGAGGGTCTGCATCACCCACATCCTAGGAGAGGCGGGGGACATTGAGGCAGCATGGACCATGTTTCGTGCCTCCATTGGTTGTCGTGGCGGATGCTCCATTTCTTGTCTGCGAGCGGCTCATGTCTGAGGTGGACACCTGATCGCCCAGGCTTTCTTGCCTGAAGTACTGGCAGGATTGCACATTAATCATGTCAATCATTGCCCTGAGGCAACAGCTATTTTGCAGTTTAAAATACGCCACTGTTAATGCATGTAAACTGATTCAGTGTCAACAATATCAAGCAATGTAATAGCTCATGGCAAAGCCCAAATGGTGGCTTGTTTTATATTGTTCAGGCGTGCCTAATGGAGTGACCAGCGATTGAAGATTGCAATGAAATCAGTTGCAGGATTAAAGCCAAAGGCCTCAACCATTTTATAATCATACAATCGGCAAACAAAGGCTGTGTGGTCCAATTTTTAATTTCACTCCATTAAGTCTGACCTCCATCACTCAAGCATTGTTAACCTGCCAACACTGACTCAGTGTGTGTTTTAAAGATCACACACGCTGAAGAGACGGCAAGTTTTAACGTCCTTGACCGAGCTTTATATGCCATCTTGGCATTTGATTTTGACTGCTTTCTCACATGGAATTAATTTGGAAATCGCCCTGCTTGTATGTGTCATTATGCATTTTATTTTTCTGTGCTCACCACATAAATATATATCTGTAATCCGAATTACTTCATTCCTGACAGATTACAGAGAACCTTCGATACATGCATAAATAGACTACAGTATAGAAAGACACTATTTTATAATGTAATTAAAACACCGCCGGTGAAGTGAAACATTTTATAGTCATCGCTGTCCTTTGGAGGAGACCACGATATTTATCTTTGTTAGACCCGTCGAGTTGAACTTTAGTAGGCATATCAATTCAGTTTTAATACATAAAAATGTGTGTGTGTGTGTTTGTGTGTGTGTGTGTGTGTGTGTGTGTGTGTGTGTGTGTGTGTGTGTGTGTGTGTGTGTGTGTCATATTCCTCCAGAGGACGACCTTTGAGGTGATTGGCCATCCACCCTGCCAAGATGGGATGCTATAGAATCAAATTAGTGCGTGGCTTAGGCTGGCCTCATTAAATGCAAATAGAATACATGATCAAAGAGAAGCTCAGTGACAGAAGACCACAGGAATTCAACTTTGCTTATTCATTTTCTATTTACCGGTATTTTAAGTCCCTCTCTTCACTGTGGCAATGCTCGACTTTGCAGAGTCACTGCAATAATACAACACACTCCTTTCCAAACGTATTGGAAAGGTGAGACCACTTAATTTATCTTTGCTTTAGGGGTTCGTTATGTTTGCCAGATGTGTCCTTTTTCACTGATTATTGAAGCAATAAATTGCCCTCAGAATTAGGTTTTGCCTGCAAAGACTGCAGTGTTCTAATTATAGAGAGCTGTCGAAAGGTGAAAAACAAGCAATTTTGAAGCTGATAAAAGATGCAAATTCAATCAGAGCCATTTTGAATGCACTCAAATTAATCACTGAGTGTAATAAGTAAAATATCTGAAACATGGAAAAAAAATAAAACCCCCGCAGCTGTTGACGACAGAGACACTTGAGAGTTGTTTAGGAAGACCCTTAACAGCTGTTGGTGACATCGGCATCATCCTCGAGAGGGCATGAGTGAAGGTCATGAACATGAGCAAAAGTACTACAGATGCGACACTAGAAGATGTCAAAACACTCATTAACGAGAACAATATGAATACCAAGGTGGAATTTCCCATAACTTACAGAGATGAGCTTCAAAAATTCTTCTTCACAGTTTTATGGACTGATGAGATGAAGTCTAACCTCCACCAACGAGAGCGAACAACATCAACTGTCAAATACGGTGGCAGTCATGTCATGGTTTGGGCTTTTGATAGCTTTTTCTGGGACAGGCCCAAAAACCATGACGGACAAAAAACATTATGGCAACAGCAAAATAATTCATTCAAATAATTAATCAATAATGTTGTACCACCCTAAAAAGGCTGCGACCAAATCTGTGCTGGTGCGACCAACTTTTTCAGTTGCTGTGTATCAGGCAATGAATAAAGTCAAATTACTTCAATTTATGACTATTTGATAAGAAATCCTGAACAGAGTGCCATGACACGTCACTGCCTAAGGCCACACTAAATGTCTTGTTACTCATACAGTGAAACTCCTCTAGAACGAACCCTACATGGGCGAAAATACCCCCTTATGTGAAAAAATCTTCATGCATTAACACAATTCCCATTCTCCTGCCCCCCATACGACGAAAGCCCCCCTGTTGCGTTATACGAAATCATTTTCTCTGCTCCAGCCTCGCAAAGACATTCACTACAACGAAGTCTTATCCAAGAGCGACCTCTACTGCTTCGTTCGAAAAAAGGCAACAGCAACCACCACACTGGTTTACATAGTGAACGATGTTTATTTCGGTCACAGCTGCGAGTTTCCTGGACTCACCATACTCATAGCTGCTCTGCCATTGGCTTACCGAGCATCGTCCTGGCCTCCCATTGGCCAAGAGGGACCTCACTGTCTATGTGTGTAGATACTGAAGCTAGATCCGTAGCATCCGATTAGCTGCTCAGAGTATATTGCTTATGGCTCGACGGACGAACGTTTCCTCGAATGCTTTACTTGTTATCATGCTAAAAACACCCATGGGACGCTTCGTAGTCCTCGATGGCCATAGTTAGCTCTCGAAGGCTAGCTAACTGGAGCGCTTCTCAGCGCTTCTCTCTCATTAGCGCTCCAGTTAGCGTAAGGTTTTTAGCCTTCGAGAGCTAACTATGGCCATTGATTGCATGCCAGGAAGTATTTGTTATTGTTAGATTCAGACGAGGATGGACGTTGCATTGCTAAAATGGCTGCAAAAGGGACCTTTAGATGTCAAACAGCTAAGACAAGAAGAGCTCTGATGCGACGTAAGTATTTGGCAGAGGAAGAGAGGGTAAAAGTGATCAAAATGAAAGACGGAGCAAGCAAAATAAAAGACATTATCCAAGAAATTGATGTAAGTGAAAGTGAATGCTGATCATAAATTTCACAATTTCTTTCCCTTTTTTTCTTTCTACACTGACAATATGAAGTGTCAAATAAGTGTGTGCTCATACTTATGCACTATTGGAATAAAAATAGAGTACACATACGTTTGTGTGTGTGTGTGTGTGTGTTGTTTGCTTACATCTGAGATCAAATTTGCTACAGTGAAAAACCCCCTGTTGTGAAAAATTTCTTGCTGCAAACATGATTTCGTTGTAGAGGAGTTTCACTGTAGCCGTGATACACTCCCAATGCAGATAAGATTACATGAACACAACTTAGAGTAGTCACACAAACAATGGCATCACCATCGCGTCCTCTAATCAAGAGATTAGTCACCCAGACTGTCCACTGACTGAGAGAATCCGAATCAGTCTAAATGAGTCCAGTGACCTCTTTCATAAAGCACATGCTTAAACTGGGACTAAGAATTTCATTTACTGGACTATGACAAACCCAATTGCAATGAAGTTGAGACGTTGCGTTAAACATAAATAAAATCGGTATAAAATGATTAGCATGTTCAACCTATATTTGAACATATTACAAAGACAAGGTATTTAATGTTCAAACTGATAAACATTTTTTATATGAGCCTTGCTTCCCCTGCCTTGCTTCTCCTGCTTCCTTGGGCTTGGATCCACCTGCCTGATTAGTCCTCACTCCACCATTAAGAAAACCCTTGAATCGTGACACAATAAATCAAACATACAAGGACCCAGCAGGAAGCACACGTCGTTGCCCACACACACTATCAGTCTTGCTCTCATTCCCCACAGGCGGGCGACCAGGCAACTCCTCAATCAGTAAGCCACCCGCCCCCTCTTGTCCCTCTTACCAGTGTCCTCTAGTCACTCTAGTGTTTATGATCATTTTTCTAGACAGTACTCAATCTTACCTTCCCCTCCATATGTTTCCATAGGTTTCAACTTTAAAAGCTCCATTCTGAGTCTGACTCTGATTTGTATGCTTCCTCCTCTGAAGATTTTTCTACCCCTAGTCAGTTAGCGTCACGGTTTTCCTATTGTGACCCCTGTATGGCTGAATATTCTTTCTCCACTGACCTTTTATTTAGGTACCCGTTTGGCCATTTACCCAGCACAACTACATGGTGGCCAACGGAGGCGCCCAAATAAAGGTGCTGTCTCATCACACTTGTTTTCAGGCAATACAATTCCACAGTTGTTTCCACACTTTTTTACACACCCATCCCATCACCTCCTTTTCTCTCGCCTATTTTGTCACATTGTTCTACACTGGCGTCCTTGATATCATTCCACGTTCAAGTGATGTCATTCCAAACCTGTCCCCAAGAGACTCTTCCTTCTGTGCGGCCCGTATTCGCTTGTTCACCTTCCTTCTTGCCTGAACACTCTGCCCTCTTGTCTTTGGTGTCCCCCAGAAGGCCGATCAGACCTATTCAACCCCAGTTCTTGCTCAAAGGCAGCTCAGGGTCCCTGTTCCTGCTCCTCGGCAAGTCAACGCTGTTTTTCTTGCCGAAACTGCTCAAGGACAGCATAGCTCAAGGATACCGTACTCACTCAGCATCTGATCATTATTTAGTCATCCAACCACTTCAAGACTAGGCAGTCCGGACCACCATGCCAGTGATCCATCTACGTCAAGCCCGGCTGGCCCAGACTGCTGCATCAGTCGCTAGTCCACGTAAAGACTGGGTGAGCCGGATCCCTGTCCAAGTCAGTACTGGCCAGTCCAGACCGCTCACCAGTCAACTATCACTTTGATGGCACACATGCTGCAGTTTATGTTAGATGGTGTGTGAAAAACTTATTTGTGGCCGTGGCAACACCATAGGGCCCGCCATCACGACCGTCCACGTAAATAGTCACAACGAAGCCTAGGCACATTTTGTCCGACCAGACGAGTCAAGCACCTAATGTGTGGTGTCCCAGATCCACACCAGACTAGCCCTGATGGGGCTCCTTCCTAGTCTTTCCTGCTGTCAGAACAACCTCGGCAGGCCATGTAGTCTGCCCCTTGTATCTACAGGCCTCCTTTCACCAATCCTCTTTTAGACTTTTTTTTTTTTTTTTTTTTTTTTTTTTGCGGATCGGAAAATGGATGGATGTCTGGAATCTCATTCAGGGAGGGAATTGTGCCATGACCTGGACTATTGTTAACCTTCTAGATTTGTTTTGCATTGTTTGATCTGATTAGGTTTACTTTCCGGGTGTATTTTATATGCTTGTCTGGTCTTTATGTTATCGTCTTGCCTGTTTTTGTCAGCCTTGTTCCTTATGTCTTTATATCAATACCATCTAGCCACTCGTACCTTGTCCAGGTTTGCCTCATTGTCTAGCAGGTTATGATGGTATTTCATTCCCGTTTTCTGTTCACTCATTTATTGGATCATTGTCAAATCCTTTTGTCAGGTTATGTTTCCCTGTGCTTCATTAGATCCTGCAACTCCATACCTTTAAGATATGATAAGAAATCCTTAATTAGTCTCGCAATGGAGAAATTCCCAATTCACAGCAGCAAAGTTATGAAAGGAAGCAGTAGAAGAACAAAATATAGGAGCTGCTGGAAAGGCAGCCACTCTCGCGGCGCCATCTTGAAGTCAAAATAACAACTTTCGTTTTGGTCATGAGATCGAAATGTTTTTACTGGTAATACTAAAATTAAATCAAATCTATTTTTGGTGACCTCTCCGCTTTCTATTACATGTTACTTGGTGCTGCTTTGGATTAGACAATCAACAGAGGTGAAGCAGAGAACATATTAGTGTACAGTGCAACCTGCAGTTGGCCCCAATCCGTGCAACATAGTTTGTATTCTTGTGATGCAGAGAAGACAAATATATTCAAGTCAAATTAAAGCCCCCCAAAAAATTGGGTCTACAGTAAACAGCTACAGTTTTATAAACTGTGGTCGAGTCATCACTTACACACAATGTTTTACATAATTTAGACAGTACTCTTTCTGATTTCATGCTGGGAAGGGGAATGAGTCATCCTGAATTAAAAAATAAAGTGTGAATAATCTAGTTTCAACCCTGAAGCTGTATGACGAATGTGAATAAACTCAAAAGGAATCATCATAAAACCTGAACTCCTTCGTAAAAATAGAATACAGTTTGGATCTAGTGAGGATACACAGTATGGAAAATGGATGGCCACACTACAAGTCTGACATCGACCAGATTCCATGCTGCTACGAAGACCACGGAGACGAGACAAAAAGAAAAGAGCCCAGGCAGCAGGGAAACAGTTTGTGGGCATGCAGAACTGCGGGACACAAGTGTGTTCCATGACAGGCCTTGGCTCGGGCTCAGCACTCAAAGGGAGCGTGCACCATGTACAGAGATGGTGCTACACGGGGCTAGGAGGGCTGTCGTCCTCTCAGAAGTCTGTGTCGCCCCAGTTAAGCCCCTCCAGCATTTTATTTGATCTTCCAAAATGTATTTATAAATAATTTTTTTCAGGCGGTTATATATTGGTCAAGCCCCCCTTTAGCCCCAGGGTTTAAAAAATTCCTTGAGCTGTCTCTGGACATGTGCTCATTGTTTCTGCTGCGCCAAACTGCAGCATGCACCCACACTTGTGTCCCGTGATATATCACGGGCAGAACACGGAACTGTAGCACGTCGTGGGTGTTTCGCGTTATCTCAGTCTTGGTCAATGTCTCGGGGCCACGAAGGACATGTCACACGATGCGACAAGACGAAAAAAATTCTGACATGCCAGACTTTCTAAGTCATGGTCGTGGAGCATCTCAAATGCGAGACAACCAATCCTTGAATAAGTCACACTACACAGGCTACACGGTGTCAAGACAACTAAAAAATGGCCATTACCGTGAACGTTTGTTTGTGACATGTCTGTCGGGTCAAAATCGTGCTACATTCATATTGTACAGTCTGACAACAGCACAGTTCATGAGTCACTAAAGTGGTGCTCAAAGTACCAGGTAGCCCCCAAGGACCACAAGAGTGTGTGTGTGTGAGAGAGAGAGAGAGAGAGAGAGAGAGAGA
>NW_017805144.1:566023-568548 GCF_001891065.2 Hippocampus comes | reverse complement strand
AGGGGGGTGTGTGTAGGAGAGAGAGAGAGAGAGAGAGAGAGAGAGAGAGAGAGAGAGAGAGAGAGAGAGAGAGAGAGAGAGAGACTATTCAAAAATAAATTAATTAATTAAAAGTGATATTTACCAATTATCCACCCATCCATCCATTTTCCGATCCGCTTTATTCTCACAAGAGTCACGGGGGTGCTGGAGCCTATCCCAGCCGTCTTCGGGCAGTAGGCAGGGGACACCCTGAACCAGGTGCCAGCCAATCGCAGGGCAGACAGAGACGAACAACCATCCGCGCTCACACTCACACCTAGGGACAATTTAGAGTGTTCAATCAGCCTGCCATGCATGTTTTTTGGAACGTGGGAGGAAACCGGAGTAATCGGAGAAAACCCACGCAGGCATGGGGAGACATGCAAACTCCACACAGGAAGCCCGGACCCGGGATCGAACACACAACCTCTGCGCTAACCACTGGACCACCAGGCCGCCATTTACCAGCACAGGAAGCCCGGACCCGGGATCGAACACACAACCGTGATGTCGACGCACTAACCACTGGACCACGGGGCCGCCATTTACCAATTAGCTAAATCTAACTTTTTTTGTTGTTATTTTTTAAATCACACTTTCACTGTTGCACATTTGGTAATAACATTTTTAAAATCTAACTTTTTTTGTTGTTATTTTTTAAATCACTGTTGCACATTTGGTAATAACATTTTTCACTAGTACCGTATATTTCAAAGATAAGTATTAGATGTCCAAACAATATCATTTGTAGACAAAAACTACCGATCACACTGAATTGACTCGGTGACAGTCAGTTGCATGGGGATTATGAGCAGCCCATAAAGTGAGAAAGAACTGAACCCTACACCTTCTGCAGTCAGCAATGTGAACCACTACATTAAATCAATGATGTAACTTTAGATTATTTTTCTGTGTCACAGATGTCTGTGACCAGTCCTCATCCGATTTTTTTATCAACTGCCGCCATGTGTTTTATACATCTCATCTCTTACTAATCTGTTTCTATTTAACAATCCCCCCCCGTCACTTCATCATTTGAGTCTTGAACTCCTATGCCCCACCCTTCTGGGTTGATCTGGTCATTTTTGCAATCACTGCCCCCAGCTTTCTCAGTCCTTCATCCCTTCTGTCCACTGCTGCTGTCTGTCTTAACCCACTTTCAAGAGCAAACAATAGAGACAATGGGGAGCGAGCCCCCTGAGGCAGCAGGAGGGGATGTACATTGCAGGGCTAGTGAAACTATCAAAAGACCGCTCCCCACAGAGAGAGGGAGTGGGAGAGAAAGAGGGGAGAGACAGAGTGAGAGATGCCTACTGCCCATCTGCTGAGGTGCTGAAAGGAAAGAAGGGGGTTGCAAGAGATGGTGACAGATGACAAAGAGAGAATGAAATTGTGATCCGCGCAAGGCATACTGTTCTCCCACTCACGTCCTCACCTTATTAGATGTCATCCCTCGAAGGACCTTTTAATAATATCCCCAATCTTGGTGCAAATGGAAACAAAGGTCTTTTAATTGCAAGAAAAAAAAATTCTGATATTTTCCTTTCATTTTGAAGCAGCTTTTTACATCCACTTGCTAGACTACCAACCCATATACTACATATCAATTGCTGTGGCCCGTTAGCATGCATCTGAAGATTGAAATAATGATGATCTGGCATCAATTTACTCAGAAATGTACTTACTCTCTGTCATACGAATTTAATAGAAAACAAAGCTCATATATTCCCAGGAAGCGATAACATATTCTGTTTTACTATAAATTTGAATGGCAACAGGTGGATAAATGGGTTAATTCTACCTTCTGCCATCTAATGGATGAACATTTAATTGTTTTGCCTGTCACTAAATGTAGCTGTCATAGATAGATGAACAAAGGTGTATCTTCATAAATCATAACGCTCACATCATCTCCCAGGCCTTCCTCATGTTTTTACATGACACAATGATGTGCCACAGGACCCGGTTGGGAATCAGTGTGTTAATTAATGTTTCAATTTCTCAATTCATTTTGTCGGGCCTTTTTCACAGAAGCTGATGAGGGCGAGTGAACAAAACAAGGTTAGCAAGATTTTCATTCTGAAAAAAAAGTGAGAATCTTGCCAACCTTGTTTTTTTTTCTTCACTGGCCCTAATCCTCTTCTGTAGGCTGCTGACTTTTAATCAGCATGCTAATATCGTCATGATTGATGTCCTAAACCAGGGCATTGCGTACCCATTGGGGGACTTGAGTACATTGGGGGGATGCTGTATGTGAAACATTTTAACAATTTATATCCAAGATAAATCACAACAGCTCAGATGACTGATGAAAACAAAGTCAAACTGCTTTCATGACTATGAATATTATTTTTGTTCAGTGTTTTGTTCCTGATACAGTGAAACTCCTCTACAATGAAATCATGTTTGCAGCAAGAAATTTTTCACAACAGGGGGTTATTCACTGTAGTAAATTTGATCTCAGATGTAAACACACACACACACACACACACACACACACACAC
>NW_017805144.1:564175-566004 GCF_001891065.2 Hippocampus comes | reverse complement strand
AGTAAGTATGCGCGCACATACACACACACACACACACACACACACACACACACACACACACACACACACACACACACACACTGAACCAACAGCAAGGTATAACATTGTAAGCATGTCTCCAGCAAGGAGCCATTTTGGGGGTCGACATATTACCGTAATGACCATACACAAGGCGCACCGGATTTTAAGGCGGAAAATACGGTACACAGTAAATGTGGCAATAAATTAAATCAATCCTATTCAAAAGGAATTTGAGGTCATCATCATTCTACTTAGTATCTAAATCGTTACTTGAACTAAAAAAATAATATTAATTCATTCATACATAAATACACCCTCTCTAAGCCACACTATGTACATTTAGTTGAATACATATGTGATATATTCCTCTTCATGAGACAATAACTACTCGTACCCCTATTATTGAATTGCCACAGAAGGAATAAGGCCCTAAAATTATGCTTAGTGGTGCAACGATTAAGATTAATGTAAAATTGTCCAACTCCTCTGAATTAAAGCCACTCAACAGTAAGTATTGTCTAAATTATGTCGTACTCTGAGAAAACTGACTGATTATCTTTATGTTGAATCAAAATCAAACATTTGCAAACATCTGCTTTCACTTTGAAAAAAAAAATGGATCAACATTTTTGTCTATTTTCTAACATGTCAAGGACCAAACCAGTGACAATTACAATTAATGTGATTGTGTGTTTTATGCACTGTCAATTAAATAATGTTCAGTTTATGAAAAAAAGATCTTTTAAATCTGACTCATTTATTTAAAAAAAGCAATATAATTGACAATTATCTAGTTCTTAAAATGATTGTTAGCTGCAGCTTTACTCATGTTATAAAACATACCTGCAGAGTAATACAACTTTTGATTAACATAAGAAGTACACTTTTAGTACAAAATGAAAAAGATGATTGATGAACACAGTGACATCCTAAAAATGGAGCCCTCGGGAATAATGAATAAGCCTTAAAATGTAAACAGAATGCTTTTGAAGTTATTATCCTAGCATACGACATTAACATCATTGCTACTTGTTAATGTGCATGATCAAATGATGACACAAGTGATTGCTGCTTTTTGTGAGGTGGCTTGGACGGCTAGTTATTAGCTGCTAAACTGCTCACGTTAACATGGGCAGGCTGTGCAAATTCCGCTCGTATTTCCATGCTTTCCATATAATCAGTTGGATGCTACTTGTTCAAATGATTCAACAGGTTTGTTGTATTGCCTTTTTTTTTCAGGGTATACCTTGCACCAGGGCCGTCACTAGGTTTCAAGAACAAGGGGGGCTTAGCCCCAAGGGGAACACAGCCCCTTTAGGGGGGTCCGGGGGCATGCCCCCCCGGGAGAAATTTTTTCTACATTCTGTTAAAAATCCATCAATTCCGTGCACTTTGAGAGCAAAATGAAGAGGCTATGAAGAACTACACACATCACATTAGTATCCTCTTTACTATGATGGGGCTTCCTCCCTTGGACTTTAACTGGACTAAATAATAGAAATTATAAAGAGTTCAAAAGTTCAATCTTGGTTGTTCAAGGGAATTAGAAGGATGCCCGATAACATAATCTATATGACAGTAGGCCTATATTCCTCTCTACCAAAATGTATTAATATATGCTTAGCCCCCAGAAGACTATGTATTTTGAGATGTCTGCCGTGATATGCAATTTAAGTTAGTACAATGAGATGCAAAAGCGTCATCACTTTGGAAAAACACAAGTTTGCTACTCAATACTTACTGTAAGCTCCGATTGCATTTTGGAAACAGCCTTGCAAGTAAAATTAGCCTTGAGATCTGATAGACTC
>NW_017805144.1:553073-564124 GCF_001891065.2 Hippocampus comes | reverse complement strand
CCAAAAGTGAACACTTGTTACAGTGCAGTTTCTGCTGTTACTGGAGATATTTTAGCGGACTATAGTCACTAGTTTTACCAGCATGGATGCATTGAATACTTAATTTACCTTTCTAAAAAACTGTCGAATATCCATGCTGTCTACTCAACCTGACTTTCGGCAATGAACTGTCAGTTGTTGCGTTAGCATTTGATGTGGAGATGGTGACAGACACGTCAAATGCTAACGCAACACCTGTTGCGTTCAGGAATCCTGGGAGATTAATATTACAATAATGGCAGGTTATCGAAATATAATTTAAAATGGCCACATTACATTGAATTTGATGCAATATATTAGCAAAAGTACAGGAGGAAAAATAAATAATTTTTTTTAAATAATGCAATGAAATTATTTAGGGGGGCTAAAGACATTTTTAGGGAGGCTGAAGCCTCCCTAAAATAGGCCTAATGACGCCCATGCCTTGCACAATGCTTCATTCACTCCATGTGCTCTTGGGCAGTGGTTCTTAACCTGCGTTCGATCGAACCCCAGAGGTTTGGTGAATCGGTCTCAGGGGTTCAATGGAGCTTCTGCCATGGAGGTTAAGACACACCCGACTCTACATGTCAATTAGTTACGACAAGTCCACTTGGTCATCACTGGCTGTACATGATCACATTACATTGTTTGTCAGTGGTGCGGGAAATTTAGTTCGCTCAGTAGTCAACGTGTGACTGACTGTGATAGGACGTCATAAGATTTTTTTTTAGAATATTTTAATACGTGCTATGTCGAGCAAAAAAAAAAAAAAAAAACGTGGTCGGACGAATATGTACCACATGGATTCACATGCATCACGGAACGTGATGGGACTCAGCATCCTATCTGCCTCATTTGTCATGCCAAGTTGAGGAACTTTAGTCTCGCACCGGCAAAACTGAAGGAACAGTTCTTGAATTTTTCTTTTTCAGTAATGAAGGGTTCGATGAATGTGCATATGAACTGGTTGGGTTCGGTATGGAATCGGTTGTCAGCCAATCGCAGGGCACACAGAGACGAACAACCATCCGCGCTCACACTCACATGTAGGAACAAAAGAGGGTTCAATCAGACTGCCATTCATGTTTTTGACATGACAAATGCTCATAGCTCACAGCTGGTCATGTAGTATCACAATTCTCAATCACATAAACATTTAATATCATAATATATATTGCCCTTTAGAAGGTAATTGACAGGGTGGTGGTTTGTTTAATGTGTGACTTCCAACTAAACTTCTCATCTAAAAACCCTTTCAGGGATAGTAGTCACTACAGTGGACAGCTTATGTCATCAGGTCACAGGGTGCATGAAGGGGTTAATACACCAACCACTCCATAGATGGAGTAAAGTTGATCAATAAAGCATAAAATATAAAATATATAAAATCTAGTCAGAAATGAGCGTGACCGGCTGCAGGCAAATGCAGCCAACATGCAACCCTTTGTAAACTGGTTATGGCGGTTCTTCATGTTGAAGAATGACTTTTGTTACTCAGAGGCTCCAACGCTCTAGCATGCCATAGTCCATCCGCTTTAGAAGAAAAAAAAAACTGTTAGGGTGACAGATGGGATATATGGCGGGAGCAACCCTTTAGGCGTCAATCTTTGGCACAGGCTCCAAGCTTCACAATGGCTCATTCAGAAAAAAAGTAAATAACATCAGGTTACCTTCGATGTACAGTAAATATTCCTCGAATATTGCACTATTGCGGTTTGGAGAAAAAAAAATGAATAAAAACCATGCGTTATCTGTTCCAAAATATAATAGCAGGAGTTATTAGGTAAGGGATCTAAAAAGCAATCCAACTGAAGTAACCATGTTGATGGCCACATATCCTCTGAATGCTACAAGCATTCAGTTCACTCTGGTTTGATTTATTAGGGAACACGACCCCAAAATAGCAGAAAGCATAATAATAGCAAAAGAAGCCAACAAATTAACCTTGTGTTACAGTTTCTACGATTTTCGTAACACATGGGTTACCCCATATGTTACAATTTCTACAATTTTTGTAGATTCTTGCGTATTGTCATCTTTAAATCAAAGACAAAGCATAAATTTGTGTGATATGAAATATTCCAATTCATGTTTTATTTATATAGATTTATATTTATGTTTTGGTCATAGCACAATACCGCTTTTATTGTCCATAGAGGGCAAAAATACAAAGAAAACAATAAGAACTATATGTGTATGTATAGCACTGATGCCACTGAACATGTCGAGTGGTTGAAAGTGAAATAAATATTCAGGAATAATACTTTTACAATTTTTGTAAAATTGTATGTTGCGTTGTATAAACTTATTTACATCGACTGCAGCACATGGGTTAAAGAGACTGCTATGGTGTTTAACACTCAGTCATCTCAAGTAAAAGCTGCACTTTTCCCTGGGCTTATTAGATCGGAGAAGGTCAATGTGTCATATCTAACCCTTGATTTATACTGTAATGCAGCATTTGGAATGAGTTACAGCTGTGGTGCCAAACACAAATCTATCTATTAGTCTTCTCGTAGCAGTCTTTTTCATGGTAGGATGAAAAAAGGGAAAAGTTATTGGTGAACTGTATGATAGCGCTAAGCTCATTTGTTATTTTTGAGACATCTGCACAACTAAGAGCCATGTGACATAAATCTTGTCGAACGGGGCAATGCACTAACCTGAAATACTGCATGTCAATAGCAAGACAAAACAGAAAATAGATGAGACAATCAGTACAAAAAAAAACAAAAAAAAACTTTTAAAATTATTCTGACAACATCTGTCCGACGAGCAGCTGTTGACCAAATAAGATGCTTTGTCTCAGTGGATCTGATCTCCTGCATATATTTTAATCTCAACTACAACTGCAGCTCGATTTAGAAAGTAGCCCGTGGCCAAATTGTTGTTAGAGTTTTGTCAGGGCGCATCATCTGAACAGAGTTGCGACCTTTGTATACCGCCAGGATTTCCTCATCGCTGCTTTGTCTGCGGATATTAAAATCTGGATCCCACCCAGTGAGCATGTTGCATGCCGCCACATTTATAGAAGGAACAGGAACTTCAAATAATTGGATGTTATTCATCTATAAAGATCCAATATGATATATGAATCTAAATAAATAACAATATTGAGAGTTACTTATCAAAAACCAAAACAATCAACACATTTGTAAATTGTATGAATATTATTTCAATGTAAAAATGAGTTGCCTTTCAGCTGAGGTAAACTGGGCTCTGCTGAGGTTCAGTTACTCACAACTCGAATGACGACAAGCGGGATGCTATCAAAATTGGATAGAATAGAGAGAGTAGAGAAGATTTTTAAATTTCATGCGAAGTCACCATGGGATCAGTAAAAAACTATGTTTTATTGTCCTCAAAGCTAGTTATTTATCAGAGATCTCTTTTGGAAAAGAAAGCATTCAAAGATTAGTGTGATCCATCCTGTGATCTATTTAAGACTGAATTTATCAAGTATATCCATCCATCTATTTTCTGATCGGCTTCTACTCACAAGGGTCGTGGGGCATACTGGAGCCTATCCCAGCGGTCTTTGAGCAGTAGGCGGGGGACACCCTGAACCGGTTACCAGCCAATCGCAGGGCAACCATCCACACTCACACTTAAGGACAATTTAGAGTGTTCCATCACCCTGCCACGCATGTTTTTGGAATGTGGGAGGAAACCGGAGTACCCGGAGGAAAGCCACGCAGGCATGGGGAGAACATGCAAACTTCACACAGGAAGGCCGGAGCCGGAATTGAACCCTGCACCTCTGCACTGTGAGCCCGATGCCCTAACCAGTCAATCACCGGGCCGCCCTTATAAGGTATATTACTCGCTTATTTAGTATAGCATAACATGCTGTTTCTGATTCCTGCCCATCACAAGTTCAGATAAAAAAAATTTAAAAAAACGTGTGGGCTGTGTCAGGAAAGCCAATCAGTGTAAAAACTGTGGCAAAAAAAAATCATGTGAGTCACTCGCTGTGGCGACCCCTGATGGGATAAACCGAAAGTGACAACAACAATCCAACATTCAACATCTCTGCAGTCAACTTTAATATGCACTTTTTCAACAGTTCTCTGCTGCCCTCAGCTGGACAACAGAAAGCAGCCGGGCAACACAGTTGACTGATTTCATTCATATGTAAATGTCAATGAAAATATACAATGTCGAAAAATATTTTTGTAAAACTGAAACTAGTTACCACACATTTGTTTTCTCATTTGTGTATTTTGAATTCTAAAGATTAAAAATGTGTTGTAGAGCAAATGTGGAACCAATCTATCTGTAACCTGGCTTTTTTTGTTTGGGGGGGTGGGGGCGGGTTCAATGCCATAAAATGCATGTATTCATCTCAGTGGTCGTCTCAGTGGAGGCTGTTGCCTGGGGCAGCAGCAAACTCCGGAATGGTTCCCTGCCTCCATCCAGCCCTGTGATCTCTTCGTATTCTACTTATTCTCAATACCTGGCAGCCAGCCAGCACCATACGATTGCCCTTCCCCAGCGCTTCCCTCCCCAAAATAATACAGCACATTATTGGCCGTATGAATTGTGGCTGATGAAGAACAAAAAATGAAGCACTTGTAGGTGCAGCTCATGTAACAACAGAAGCGTGGAGTTAACAGTTGCAACTGTTAGGAGGCATGATGCTGGCGGGTCTGTTCTGGAATGAATGACTCAGGTGGCCACATTAATTAATTATCATCTTAGTTTGTGGTTTGCGAAACATCCATCCATCCATCCACCCAATTTTTTTGATCCGCTTATCCTCACAAGGGTCGCGGGCAATGCTGCAGCCCAGGGGTGGCCAACCCACGGCTGCGAAGCCTCATGCAGCTATTTGGCTGGTTCAATGGGGGTCCTGGGCTTTCCCATGAAAAGCGTCGAAAACACCTCGGTGGTGGCGCTGCCATTTGAAAAACGGCACTAAGTATAACAGAATTTACGATGTCAGCCTATCATCATTCCTGTTACTTGATTGACATACAGGGCAACCAGTCAGATGACAACTGAATTTTGCCCCCCACGACTTGGAAGCAGTCAGATGGCTCCCGGTCGATCGCGATCGACGTATTGGGCGCCACTGTCTTAAAATCAGAGGTAATTCGCTGACTAGCTGAGCGCTTAGCACCATTGTTCGAGCATGAGCGATGACCTAAGGTCAAAATTCAGTTGTGGGCAAGCTTATAATTTGGATTTTCACAACATAAATATCAAATGTAAAATGAAATGCTTTTTCATTGTCAGAGAGACTTCAAAAGAATTCTCAAGAAGGATCAGCGCAAAAAACAACAACAATGAACTTGGCCTTCTACTGAAGAATCTTTTCTTGCTATCGCATTGTGACCAGTGTGGAATTATTGAGGCAGAATTAGAAGCTTTCGAAAGCAAATGTTTCTCTTTTTTTTTCAAACATTGAAATGCATCCTCTATTTTAGATTCATATTTGTATATCCGTCTCCAGAGGAAACAGTGCCTCACCACTTATGACTCCAGCTCATGTCACCGGCCTAAATTCACAAAATCCCTGACGGACTTGAGTGTGACTATGTTTCTGCGCACAACCCAAGGACCCCAATATGAAAAAAAACAAAACCAAACAAAGGGCATTGGTTTTATACCCTTTACATCGTACAAGGACAGCATTTGTAATGACAATTATCATCTACAGCTCATCTGATTTCAACTAACTACAGAAAATATTGTGGCCATATTAACCCTTTCAGAGACAGCGGTTACTACAGTGGACAGTTTAACATGTCAGGTTACAGGTTATCATTATTGATGCATGAAAGGGTTCAATTAAAATAGGCTTGGGACGCCAGAAACAAACGTAGAGATTTGTAATGAGATTTACAACTAAACATATTTTTGCCAATACACTGAGGGATACTACAGTATTTTAACTAAACATTCATTTTAGGAAAAGGTTTCATTTCAGTGTTGTGGCAGGTTTTCAACATACCAAGACACAATGACAGCTGGTTTCAATAAGGTCTGGATGCTTGAATTTCAACACTAGTTTTCACATTGAATTTTCTTTTTGGGGCTTTCAACTTAATGGCAGGCTTTTGGCATCCAAGCGGAGGTCTGGCAAAGCAGGAAAAACACCAACACTGGAAAAAAAATAAAAGCACTGTAACTGAAAAAAACAAGACAGAAATGTACGAGAAATCTGAAGACATGCATAAAAGCCATCATTACAGATCACAGGAAGCTTTTCCAGTGCCAGTATGTTTCAGTGTCAAAATTCACTGATGTTTTTGGCTCCCATACACTTTCCGATGCTGCGTATGAAAAAAAATGTATTGCTTGTACTTTGTTTTACAATACTGACCTCCTCTGGCAAAAATCTGCACTGAACAATAAAACAACATGAAAGCAAACGGGATTTGAACAAGCTTGAAGTAATTATAACACAGTTAAGCGTTGTATTTGTCCGAATACATGCCCTTTTGGCTTTGAATTAAATGCTATTAAACTTTGACATGTAAAAGACAATAGCGTAAATCTTCAAGGGCCCGATAAACAGAAAACTAATTCTCATGCCGAAAAACAAAAGCGCAAGAATGATAGAGGAATTGTGTATTCTGTATTCTATTCATCAATACATGGATTCAAAAACACAAATAAATTACAAAGTGGGCAAAATGTCGCTTTTATTTGCTTTTGTAATGTCTGTTTTAAACCTATATTTTTTTAAAGAACTTGTACAGTATACATTCTCACTCCTCTTGCCTTCCTGTCCAGTCATTCATGAGAGTCAAACTACTGAAACTTGACACCTAAGGCTCACATTTCCCTGTCAAGGGCATTTGGAGCTGTCGCTTTAGCTGCTTGTCTGCAATGCTTTCTTCTTCTTTTTTGTTTAGAAATGTAACAAATTGAAGCCTGACGTGTCTGATGACCAAGTCATAAAATTAACTTTGGTACAGAAGTCCACCAGTGAAGCCTTACTGATGTTATTAAGCCAAACAGAGCCTGACCACCCCAACAATTCACTTCATCGTAATATGAAAACTTCACTGACAGCATCACCAATTCATGGGGTAAAAATCCACACAGAAAAAAATGCTTGAACAGTTACTGATGTAAACTACTCTTGCCTGTACTGTATTGTGAATGTAAGCCATATGAGTGAGTATAATGTGTATTTCATCTAGTCACATGAAAGAGTGTGTCTTCTTTTCTCCATCTCTCAACCATTAAATGCTTAACAGCTATTTTTATAAGTGATTTGAAATCTCGTGGTGTAATAATTCTCCTTGTTTTCAAAAGTTCATGTTGAACTTAGGTACAAATGCATCAACGTTTTTAATTTGATATGATGTGGTTATTTATCAAGAGATGGTTCCCAAATGAGTAAGTGCTAAGTGGAGGGAGAAAACGACCTCCCATGAGGAAGAAAATTGTGTGCAGAGCCAGATTTAGCATGAAAATGTCATAATAATTCAATATTTTCATGTGCCCATCCCTCTCAAAGCATAACCACTCAAACCAAGAATAACCAAACTTTGACGTTACTGTAACGGTTGCATTGACTGTAAATCGATTCATGCCAAGAGTGAAACGCTGAGCTGCTACATGCGAGCAACAGCGCTAACCCAGTGTAAATGATGCCAGCTTGGGCTGTGTGAGTGTACGTTAGTGAAAAACCTCACTCACTGGACCCCTGAAATCCGCTGACTTTGCAGCGCGTGCTCCCAAGATGGTGATGCGGTGACGGTGCGGTGTGTTGTGAGGTGTGGGTTTTCTCCGGGTATTCCGGTTTCCTCCCACATTCCCAAAATCATGCATTGTAGGTAAATGGAACACTCTAAATCAGGGGTGTCAAATTCATTTTTGTCGCGGGACACTTTAGGGCTACGTCTTCCCTCGTGGGTCATTACAACAGTGAAACTAAATAAATGTTGAGATATTATTACTTGTACACAGCAAATTGATGGATTACCAGTTTTGAAATTAGTCAAATCAACTATATTTTGTTCAATTATTGTTTGAGTGAGTGTTAACTGGAAAACAAAATTATTGTAAAAGCTCAAGGTTATTTATTACACGTGACAATTTGACATTTTGGTACAGATTTTTAGCAAGCATCATGGAAGTTGACACACATGATTTGCTTTCGTGGGCCACATAAAATGATGTGGCGGGCCGGATCTGGCCCCCGGGCATTGACTTTGATACCTGTGCTCTAAATTGTCCCTAGGTGAGATTATGAGTGCAAAAGGTTGTTCGTCTGTGTGTTCCCTGCGATTGGTTGGCAATCAGTTCAGGGAGCACCACGCCTACTGCCCGAAGACAGTCGGGATCGGCTCCAGCACGCCCGCGGCCTTCGTGAAGATGAAGCAGTTCAGATAATAGGGCCGCAATATATATATATATATATATATATATATATAAAACACTTTTACACAAAAAGCAACACAAAAAGCAACAATTCCAACTATGCATTGCAAACGGCCTTCTCACAAAGTAGCTTTAAGATAGTCAAACCCCTTTTGCTACATCACCTCATTTCTCCATCCATGTTGCCATTGAAAGCCCACAATAACTTGTTCAGTAGCTCTCTCAAGAATACATGTTGATGAAGCAGCCTTCAGATGTGTACTACTTGAGGACAAACTATACATTGCACCGCTGCATGAGCATTGTAAAGCAGGGGCCCCCAACCTTTTTTGCCCCACGGACCGGTTTATGTCAGACAATATTTTCAGGGACCGTCATGTAAGGTGTGGCGGAAATAATACAACAAAATAATATGGTATGAGCTGCATGAAAACTGTGGCGTTTTCGAAATATAATAATAAACACACCCCTCAAGTTGGTGTTTCATGTCCAGTCTACTTCGTAATTTTGTTTTAGTCGCCGTTGCTGCAGAAAACCCCCGCCTCACACAGGTAGGATGTCGGAAATAGCAACAGTGCTATTGTGGTGATCTCAGAGTATTTAGCCATAACTTTAATCCAGTTGTCTCGAACGTACTTTTAAGGCCACCGTCATTTGCGATCTCCAGCAGTTTTTTTTTACTCATTTTGCCAGCTCCTGCGTTTTGTTTTGAAGAAATCGGTCACGTGACGGAGAAGCGTGGCTTGACGTGTGTCAAGTGTGACACAGACGGATGTAACGGAGATTCCGGTAGTTTTTCAAAATAAAACATCTTTCGTATTCCGAAATAAATAAAACGGAATTAAAGCAAGTTCTTTCTGTGCGGCCCGGTACCAAATGCCCGGCGGACCGGTACCGGTCCGCGGACCGGCAGTTGGGGACCCCTGTTGTAAAGTATCCATCCATCCATCCATTTATCCTCACAAGTGTTGCGGGTGGTGCTGGAGCCTATCCCAGCCGTCTTTGGGCAGTCGACGGTGTACACCCTGAACCGGTTGCCAGCCAATTGCAGGGCACACAGAGACGAACAACCATCTACACTCACGCTCACACCTTGGGACAATTGAGAGTACAATCAGCCTGCCATGCATGTTTTTGGAAAATGTAGTACCCGGAGAAAACCCACGCAGGCCCGGGGAGAACATGCAAACTCCACAAAGGGAGGCCAGAGCTGGAATTGAACCCGGTACCTCTGCAATGTGAGGTTGACGCGCTAATCACTGGACCACCGGGCCGCCTGCATTGTAAAGTAACAAATTATTTTTATGTATTTATTTTGGTTTTAAACAGACTGCTATACTTTTAACAACGTGCAACCTTTAGGCACATCTTGAAAGACAATGCAATGTTTCCTTTGGTGTCGCAGATCTTTATGTGGTGAACACAAACAGATACCTAAGTTCAATCTTACTACAGCTCTCATTACACCTGTCAATAAGTTGGCCTTTTTATATAGATGCAGGATCATTGAAAAACATGTCACAACCTTTGGAGACTGTATAATTCTTCTTAAATACATTTGAAGCCTGAACTATGACATCGGACTTCATTCAAGGGGATAACATGAATGTAACAGGTTTTCATGGCCATGAGAACTGAATTTTCTATGTCCGACTGATTCACCAATCGTGGTGGATCACCAGGCCGCTCACTTTGATCATGTGAATTTCAAATTTTCTCTACCTGTCACTGTCAATCACGGGCCCTAGAGCTTGAACACATTAACTGCAGTACTGTACATGTGACTTGTACTCATTTTGTGGCAACGGTTGCCGCTTAATTTCAAGGTCATTGTGCAAATCTACTGCAGAGTCCATACACACATCGCCCCCTTTAAGCAATATACAGTCGTGTGTCCATGAGTTGAGACATGATGCAAAACCAATATACTGTAACTAGCTTGCCCTTTTTCCATTCAATACGACGTGGTGCAGCGAGACAGTTCTGGCAGGCCCTGTGCATCCCAAGCTGCAACCTTGGGGGGGGGGGAAACAAACAAATACAATTTCATAGCTGTTTCACTGTCCCGGTTCGCACATCATCTGCAATGACACCTACTTATATCCTTACATCACACATCCATCCGCCAGGCTCTGGACGGCTCGGCAAGGCCCAGTCATTTCAGTGGACTTTGGAACATGTCACTACAGTTTGCGCAGAGCAGCAAAAAAAAAAAACCTCCCCAAACCGCAGCATGATCCAGCGGATGCACGGGGAGTGGGGGTAAGCAGTACACTGGCATATATACCGTGTCCGGAAATCAAACGACTCGATCCGCAGCACTATGTGCTGTTGTCATGTTTCACATCATCGTCTTAACGTCACTCGGTGCGGGATGCTATGCGTCACCGTGATGCGAGTCACAGTAACTACAAAACAATCCACCCACCAGCGTATAAAAGTAGAAACGTGTCCCTTTACCTGCCCTCTTTTCGCCGCGGCTCGCCACCTTTTTCAGCTCTGCGGTAGCATCAGAATAGCAGCGACTACCTCTTGATGCTGTCCGTGTTAGCCGTGCTGGGACGCCGTTCCCTTTCTATGCGGCGCAGAAGTCTACTCCTCTCCGACTTCTTGGATTCGGCACACCTCCTCCCTCGGTGTCGCCTCAGCTGTTCTCGCGTTGATCCACAAGGTGCAGCGTGCACGCCACG
>NW_017805144.1:531557-553059 GCF_001891065.2 Hippocampus comes | reverse complement strand
GGGTCAAAAATGATGAGGTTTGCTAGCTAATACCACACTATACTGTACTTTTTATTATTCGAATAACACACACGACGGACAGTTGCTGACGCTGTGCCAAATTCGTTGGTGCTGATTTGCGCGACTGTCCAAATGAGTGCACTTGTGTCCAAAATATTGATTGCTGAAACTGGGCGAATTAAGGGTAAAAGTGGTGGTTAAATTTTATTTTTTTTTTAATTTTTCTTTTGCCTAAAAAAAAGGACGAAAGGAATCATGTTGTAGCAGGCCTACTGCTGTATGAATTGTTTCAAATTATACACCCAAGCTGTCGGCCAAACTGCTAAATTCATCCATCCCTCCATCCATTTTCCGAACCGCTATATCCTCACGAGTCGGGGCGTGCTGGAGCCTATCCCAGCTATCTTCGGGCAGCAGGTGGGGGGCATCCTGAAAGAGTTGCCAGCCAATCGCAGGGCACACACAGACGAACAACCATCCACGCTCACACTCACACCTCGGGACAATTTAGAGTGTTCAGTCAGCCTGCCATGCATGTTTTTGGAATGTGGGAGGAAACCGGAGTACCCGGAGAAAACCCACGCAATCCGGGGGAGAACATGCAAACTCCACACAGGGAGGCCTGAGCTGGAATTTAATCCGGTACCTCTGCACTGTGAGGTCGACGCCCTACCCACTGGTCCACTGGACTGCCTTTTACTTCAACGTGCAAATCAAATTTAGAAGGTAAAGCTGGACTCTGATTGGCTGCAGTCGGGCATATTTCCACCTGTTCTAATTGAGTAAACAAATGCTCATCGCTCACAGCTTGACACGTAATATCACGATTCTCAATCACATAATCATATAATATACTTTTAGAAGATAATCGACAGGGTGGCGGTTGTGTGTGTGGGGGGGGGGCTGACAAATATGCTCTGAAAAAATAAATAAATTAAAAGACAGAAATACTTATCATGTTTGTTTAGTGTGTGACTTCCAACTAAACTTCTCATCTATTAACCCTTTCAGGGACAGCGGTCACTACAGTGGACGGCTTATGTTATCAGGTTACAGGGGGCATGAAGGGGTTAATACACCTACCACTCCATAGATGTAGGAAAGTGTTTACCTTTATCAATAAAGCAATAAAATCTAGTCAGAGATGAGCATGACCGGCTGCAGGCAAATGCAGCCAACAGGAGGGCATCCTTTGTGAACTGGTTTTGGCGGTCCACGCGCTAACCACTTGCCCACCGGGCCGCCAGGGAGTGCACAAATGCCTGTAAATTAGTGACTTGGAAGTTATGTGCCTTGCTCATAAAGTAGCACCCAGACCGACAGGTACTAGTTCCAGTCATGGGTTACCAAATGGTCCAGTGAAAAAAAATAACACCTTGGGGCCTGTCACCGCATAGCCACAAATTTAAAATACCATTTTACTGGAACGCTTTCAATCATTAGCCCCAAAAATCATTAATTTTCCCCCCCTTACAGCCTCCCTGCATACAGATATGTTTACCATTTTTGAAATTGTAAATGAAGGCAATTGCAGCTGGAGCTGATCTGAACTGTACTGCTAACTCGGTATTACGTTTTTCTTTTTGGGTCCTAATCTAACAATAGTCTTCCATATTTGGAAGTAAACATCAAGATTGCATTTGCAACATCACCACGTGATCTTGTTCGGGGAGCTACAGGGAAAAACAGTCTGGCCTGGACAACCAGTCCTGTTTTGAGAAAAATTTGGACAGAACCTTCTTTAGATGCATGCTGCTGAATGCATCGCCACTAAAAGGCCTCTGAATAGAGGACAGGTTAACCTTCAAACTACATATCATGCATGTTTTAAAGAGAGGACACTGGATAAATCTGTGCACAACTCTCTCTCTCTCTCTCTCTCTCTCTCTCTCTCTCTCTCTCTCTCTCTCTCTCTCTCTCTCTCTCTCTCTCTCTCACACACACACACACACACACACACACACACACACACACACACACAGTTTTTGAGTATACACTGTTTAATATACATAAACAATACCATGGATTCTGGTTTACAGCTGATCATGACATCAGATTTGTTTAATTTGGCTCACTATTACTATATTCTTTGTCTTTTTTTTTTACATGGAATGATTTTTAAAAAAAAATCAGTGGAATACACCAAACATTCATGACCTTTCTTGCAATAATAAGCTGTAATTGCAGGATGCGTGCTGCACAAAAAGGACTTTTTTAAAAAGTTTAAAAAAAAAGGAAAAAAAGACCTGAAAGAAAAACAATGCACCACACAACATGTTTTCTTCACACAGAGAACCCGAAAACAGTGATGAAGAGGCTCTTTGTACACGGTGTGCTGAGAAGCATAAATTTCATTTAGTTTCCAGTCCACTGAGGGTTCCTTGGAAATTGCGCTCGGTTCCAGCTGGCTCGTTCTCGAGTGTGGAGACGAAAATGGGTGTTAAGGTGTGCAGACTGATTGAAGCATTTGCCACACACATGGCAGCGAAAGGGCTTCTCTCCAGTGTGGATTCGATGATGTCTCTTGAGCATGCTGACCGTAGTGAAGCTCTTTCGGCACACCGTGCAGCAATACGGCTTCTCCTTGGTGTGCCAACGCATGTGGACCTCCAACTGGCAAGCAAAGCTGAAGCCTTTTCCACACTCTTTACAGCTGTGCCACCTCTGGATGGTCGCGTGAGAGTTACGCGAAGGGGCCGACTTGAGGGATTTCATGTGTTTTAGCTGCAGTAGGTTGACACTTTGCTTTCGATTGATGTAATGTGGTCCTTTCACCTGCTGTCCAACCGATCCTGAGAGATCTTTCTGGGTGGTTTTGTGGCTATTTCCAGCAGTACCACAAGGATCACTGTGAGTGTCTTTGCCGTCTGAAGGGACAGTGTGAGTGGATGATGAGCTGCTGGCTGCAAAGTGTCCCTCACTGTCCCAGTCTGTCTTTGTCTCCCGGGATGGCAAAGGAGGTGAGACAGTATCTCGACTACACACCGTTTGAACTAACATCGAATGTGACTTAAGTTGTGTCTCAAATTGACCGCAATGTTTTTCGGGGTCTCTTCCATCATGTATACACTCTCTGTGAACGTCTCCAAGGTTGGGCTCTTTTTTCACTTGTGGTTGCACACTGGTTCCCCTTGCAGAGTCAGAGACGTGATGATCTTGGGACTGGACACCACAGGCTTCTGTAAAGGTACAGACAACTCTATCATTTCGGTATAATATATAATATATATATATCACTTAAGGGTGTCTTAACAAACATTGCAATCTTTTATGGAGTGTTAAAATACCTCTATTTCCACTCAAAATCTCTCCATAATTGACTCTTTAATCCTCTGTGATTGTCCTCTTGGGACTGGACAGCACAGGCTTCTGTAAAGGTACAGACAACTCTATCATTTCGGTATAATATATAATATATATATATATATCACTTAAGGGTGTCTTAACAAACATTGCAATCTTTTATGGAGTGTTAAAATACCTCTATTTCCACTCAAAATCTCTCCATAATTGACTCTTTAATCCTCTGTGATTGTCCTTACACACCTCATCCCACACCTCATCTTGAATTACAGCATTCAGTTCCAATTCCCACTTTTCCTTGATATTTAGTGCATTTCGGGCGGCCCGGTAGTCCAGTGGCTAGCGCGTTGACCTCACAGTGCAGAGGTACCGAGTTCAATTCCAGCTCCGACCTCCCTGTATGGAGTTTGCATGTTCTCCCCGGGCCTGCGTGGGTTTTCTCCAGGTACTCCAGTTTCCGCCCACATTCCAAAGACATGCATGGCAGGCTGATTGAACACTCTAAATTGTCCCTAGGTGTGTGAGCGCAAATGGTTGTTCGTCTCTGTGTGCCCTGCGATTGGCTGGCAACCGGTTCATGGTGTCCTCCGCCTGCTGCCCAAAGACAGCTGGGATAGGCTCCAGCACCCCCGCGATCCTTGTGAGGATAAGTGGATCGGAAAATGGATGGATGGATGGATTTAGTGCGTTTCATAAAGTATCGTGAAAGAACCTTTTTGAAAACTGAGAACGATGGTTTGGACCCTCGATCTCTACCACAGAAATGAAATATTCGTCCACTCTGTTGGGGTTTCTACTTACACTCGCTCTCTCTAGATGAGACTGATAATAGTGTTTTATTTGGAGGTATCTGTATAGCTGGATCATTTGATTCAAGTCCATCCTGTTGTTTTAGTTGTTCGAACAATTTGATGATGCTGCCGTCAAACATCCAGTTGATTATGGCCCATTTTTGGAATCTCAAGGTAAGCCCCCTAATGGCCCATTTTTGGAATCTGAAGGAGGGGGGGGGGGGGGGGATTCTGGGTGACCCATGATCAGCATACATCTTGAGATTGTTTCTGGGCCCCCTGGTCTGTTTTTTACGGTGGCCCGCACTTGAAGAGTATGTTTAATCCATTCATTCTCAATTTTGAGCCGGCTGACCGATATAAGATCCGTAAAAGGCAATACTGCCCATGTGGTCCCCTTTCTTGCGTTTTGCTCAATATTAAACCACCCTGTTTCCTCATCTTTACAAAGCCAAGACACAATTGCGGTCAACTGGACAGCCCAATAATAATGTTTTCGGTCAGGTCAACCCACAGCTCCTTTGCCGTAGTCAAAATTTGAAGTCGTATTCTAGGTCTTTTATTTTGCCAGATGACTTTAGAAATCAAGTTATTCAGACTCTTAGAAAAGGAAACTGGTACTCTTATGGGTAAAAACTGAACTAAAAAGAGGAGTCTTGGGAGGACGTTCATTTTTCTGTCTCCACGCTGACAAACAAAGAAAGAGGTACGACCTCCCAGCGTGCCAGGTCACTTCTTATTTGTGTAGTCAACTTAACATCATTGAACAATTGCATAGGATGGTGAGTGACAACAATTCCCAAATAGCGAAATTCTTGTTTACACCTTCAAAATGAAAATTCTGTATTTAATTTTACTGGCCGATTTCTTTTAACCATCATCATCATTGCCTAAGATTTATTTTGACTAATTTGGTATCCCGAAATTGCCTCACATCGAATGTTTTCAACAACAACAGTTATTCATTGATGATCACCCCTACCTCTTTGGCAAATCCTTTATCATAAGCAAAACAGTGGAGAAAACAGGGACCTTCTCCATGCCTCTCAACAAAGAATTTTCATCAATACTGGTGTGAAATTAAATCCATCCATCCATCCATCCATCTTCTACCGCTCATCCGGGGCCGGGTCGCGGGGGCAGCAGCTTTAGCAGGGAAGCCCAGACTTCCCTCTCCCCAGCCACTTCTTCGAGCTCTTCCTGGCGGATCCCGAGGCGTTCCCAGGCCAGCTGGGTGACATAGTCTCTCCAGCGTGTCCTGGGTCGTCCCCGGGGTCTCCTGCCAGTGGGACATGCCCGGAACACCTCACCAGGGAGGCGTCCAGGAGGCATCCTAATTAGATGCCCGAGCCACCTCATCTGGCTCCTCTCGATGTGGAGGAGAAGCGGCTCTACTCTGAGCCCCTCCCGGATGACCGAGCTTCTCACCTTATCTCTAAGGGAGAGCCCGGACACCCTGCGGAGAAAACTCATTTCAGCCGCTTGTATCCGAAAATGAAACTATAGTTCAAATTTTCTGGTCCATTGACGTCCCCTATTTTTTTTCTTTTGGCCACTCAAACAACTGTTTGCCTGAATGTGAACAGTGCATTTTGCCAAATAACTCAATGACAATGGCAAAGAGCAGTTCAGGGGACAATCAACAATGCAGTGGCTAACTGACAACTCGGCATTCGGTAAATGACGTCACTCGCCGGGGATTGCCGAACAAAAAGCATTTTCATTGTTAAGCGCGTTGCTATGGGTCTAACTATGAACCATGGTGGGTTGTGTTAAAAAAACTAACGAAAGTATGCTTGAAATGGTTTTAGCCCAAAGTATTACTTAAAAGATGGTTGGCCAAATTTACTTGAGACTTGACCTTGAAACATTTGCTACGCTACTTACGAATTCATGGGAGAACCACAATGCAAACTATTCAACACTTGAAACACGGTTGAGGCCGGACTGGCAGTGGTGAAATTTCATAGAGGTGACCACTGGGGGAATATTTTGAGAGCTGTAGGACATTGAGGACCAAAGAAAAAAACTTTAAAGGTGACATGGAAGTGGCGCTGTCCCTCTTTCTCCCTTCCAGGGTCTGGTGATTAACTCAGATGTGCGATGGGTGCAGATACGAGGGATTGTTTTGGATGGGTAGCATGAGTGTATGAAATGCACAGTTAAGTTGGTTAATGCAGTGGTTTCCTCAGAGATCACTCAGTAAGCAGTAGTTTGGAGGATGTTGTATAAAGGCACTATGACGTGAACCCTCTTTTCTACCTCCGGCAATGTCATACAAAGTTAAATGCCACCTTTTGTGTCATCAAATAACAACATGTGTTATTTGAGCTTACCGTCATCTGTTATCCCCTTAGAAGCAAGGTATGAACCTTGAGGGTGAATTTTTAAAAGGTCTAGCCCAGTGGTGTCAAACATACGGCCCGCAAGGAGGTTCAATCAGGCCCGCAGGATAATTTAAAAGTGAAAAAAATGCATAAAAGACACAGAATTAATATTTTTTAATAAGGTGCAATTCATTGAGTATCCGCAAGGGGACACTGTTTTGATCAGAGAAGAAGACAACAGCAGCCTCAGTCCGTCACTGAGACAGACCCATGACAGCAGACGCTATCAATCGCACTCTCACATTTACACATTTAATAGCACTCTCCTTAGCTTGTAAGGTGTAGGCAGCGATTACATTTAGATTTTATATGCACGTGTAAATGGTTTAAAACGTCCTTTCTTTATAAATCTCGTTTAATCTTAAAGTGCATTACTATATTTTTCAATACCAATTACTTGTTAAAGTTTGTACAATCAGTGGGATCAGTTGCAATGCATATTTGTGAATGATAAATGTAAATTGCACATTTGTCGAAGGAAATGTAAGGTGCTTCCTGAACTGTTTTGTAAAAGATATGTTCATTAAATTTCAACATTTTCCTCATGTTCTTGTGCTTCTTTATACTAAAACAAAGGGAAGACATGTTGTTTTTGTTATTTATAGCAAAGTATGGTATCATTTTAATGGTCCGGCCCACTTGACATCTACCGAGGCCGTATTTGGCCCACCATGTGAAATGAGTTTGACACCCCTGGTCTAGCCAGTTCTGTTGACAGTTTTGAGTAAAACATTCTGCAACTTGCCGAATGTGTTTTTCAAGTATAGTATGTCACAGCGCCCCCCCCCCCCCCCCCCCATGACTAGATTTGATTAGCCTTTGTGTTCCTTTTTTTCTCCTATAGTCATTTGTAATGGTTAATTGCATTATTATTTTTTTAAGTAAAGTTTTATTTTGATTGGTGAGTTGGACAGCACATCAGAGGCAAGGTGAAATATTGGAATGTATTATTTGAGACGCGCTTCGTTATCCGACCTTGTTGGTTTTGAGTGTATGTATTGATGTGATTATCCTTTTTAGTCATCATTACTACTGTTTGCTGTGAAGATTATAATTAACCAGACATCAACTATTTTTTTATGCATGATAGGTCTTCATCGATACGGTTACCCTATTCTGCGTTTTTGCACATTGCTATGTCCACATTCTACTTGTTTTCTTTGTAATAAAGATTTGTATTTTCATCAGTATCAGCCTCTCGTTGTGTTTGTTAAGAGAAAACCTGTGGACTGATGAAACCGATTTGAGTTTATAGTAATGTACAGTATTTGTTTATTTTTTTACTGTTTCAGTGTAATTGCTAAACGTTTGAGCAGGGGCTGAATCTCGGATACCCTCGCCAAATGAAATAAGATAAAATAAAACATCACATGCGATGTGACGTGATACGTCAAAAACAGCGGACACCTTTCGTCCTTACCTGGTCCTGGTTGCAGCAATAGTCGTTGGACGGCGACATTGAGTAGCCGTTTCAGACGCTCGTTTTCTTCTTTAGAGCGGTGAATTTCACTCTGATATTCAACAAAGGTGTCTTTGACGGCTCGGAAAATCTCCTCAGCAGCCGCTGTCATTCTGTCGTTCAGAAACACGTTCAACAGCTCCAGCTTGGTCATGTTGTCTCCAGCTCTCCGTTGAGGAGCGCCTCTCTGTTTACGTCTGCTGAACCGGAAGTGAACCCCCACCCCTCTTTTTGTTGTTGTTAACATTTAACTTTTTTTTCTGTCAACAGCATACATAAAAAATACAAACAAAAATGAAAAGCTATGATCAACATTTCCAGGGATCTAATAAAATAAAAGCACTGAAGACAGAAAATAGGAGCACAATTTTGAAGCCTTGCAAACACAGCACCGGAAGTAAAAGCCTGCTGGCGTCAGCCTTAAGTTCATGGACTTAATATTTTGATAACCAGCCAGCCAGCCATCTAGATGGATAGATAGCGAGACAGATAGCTAGAAAAATAAATGCATATGGTTCAGTACACGAACGTGGTTCAATCACAGACATGAGTGGATAAGACACGCCCCACCATTGAGCTCCGTGCCCATGGCGATGGTAAGCTAGGAGGGGCAAAGTCATTAGTGCATTCCATCTCGCGGGAAGGCAAGTGGAGGGGCAAAGTCATTAGTGCATTCCATCTGACGGGACGGCAAGTGGTCCATACATTGGCGTACATAAGGTTGTCACCCGTCCCGTAAAATACGGAATCGGCTTTTAATTGGGAATTAAATGTTGTGTCCCGTATTGAAACAATACGGGATGCGGTTTGTTCCATCGATCCATCCAGCCATCCATCCATTTTCAACACCGCTATCCTGCACAGGGTCGTGGGAATTGCTGGAGCCTATCCCAGCTGTCTTTGAGCAGGAGGCGGGAGACACCCTGAACTGGTTACTAGTCAGTCACAGGGCACATATCGTGACAAACAACCATACACACCCACATTCACACCATCACGAAGAGGGAACCGATTCCACGCTGCCCGCACACAAGTCAGGAGTGTCCGACTACACTATCAGCGACTCACGGTTTGCTCAGTATTTTTCCTAATTGTCCCATGCGTCTGTCACACACAAACGTGAACACCAAACTGAACAATAATAAAAAAAATAAGAATGCCTGATTGTTTTGCACTTCTCCCCATTTTTTCATCTTTTCATTTGGGTTCACACAAGTGTTAAATTTTGTTATAGTTACCCGTATCTTTATTATAGTAAAAGGATCCCTAGACGGGCTTTGTTACAGCACTCTAAGGTATATGCATGTAATACAGTACAGTACTGTATTTCTGACTTCCGGGTTGAGCGAACGCTGGCGCGTTTGGCTGCCACTGCTCACCCGCACTGTGTTTTATTGTTCTTGTTCCTGATTGTAAAGTGTCCTTGGGTGTTTTGAAAGGCGCTTATAAAATCCTAGTTCAGTCTATCCAGACTTCAACATGCATGCACATAAGTTTTTGTTTTTTTTCTTCCTCTTCAATCAAAGGTGTCCCCAGTTGTTACATTTACAGCACTTTATAGGCTATTTAATTAAAGTATTGTCCTCTTTCAGTAAAATTGTCCCCAGACAGGCTTTGTTTAATTTACAACACTTTTATATGTGCAAGCCATGTACAACCAACCATCCGCTGACCTGTCATCTGTGCTGGCTTCAGTTTAACCAACAAGTTTAGCTGAGGCTGCATTTCTGGACTGGGATAGCCTTTCCCCCACAGTCAAGGAGGACTACCGGGCTGTCAAGAAGAGACTCCAGGATGTTTTTGGTCTTAACCACTCCCTGACATTTTTCCAAACCCATGTCAATGCTCGTCCCCGCAAGCCCGATGAGAGCCTTGAGGTGTACAGTGCTGACATCACGCGCCTCGTTATGGAAGCCTTCCCTGACTACGGCCGTGTAGCGCAGGAAGGAGAGAAGTTTCGTCGCTTCGTGGCTGGTTTGGACCCTGCCCTGCAAGTAAAGATCCACGAGATGGGCGCGACAGACCTTGCTGAAGCCCTCGTTGTTGCTGGACGCTGTGAAAGAGCACGTACAGCACTGAACCTTCATGCTTCATACCCACCTATGCAGACTAAGGAGCAGGTGTCAATGACATGTCCTGATGCTGCTTCTGATAAACTTCTAAAAGCCATCGAACAACTGACACTTAAAATGAATAACCTACAGAGTTGGATCTCTGATGATGACCGCCACCACCGCCATTCCCCAAGTAGATGCAGCGGGAACTCTCAGGAGGATACAAGACACCATCATGCTGCTGATAATACATCACAGGATCCATTCGACTGGACTGTGATCCGCAGAGAAGAACATCAGTGTCAGAATGCAGACTCATTGCCAAGGCGTTCAGAAGTGCCAAGTCCATCTGACACCACTGACACCACTCCTGATGTCAGGCTGCCTTCTCATGTCGCTACAAGGCCCATTAAGGTGAACCACAGCATACCCAACTATGTGTGGACCACTGATTATCATCCCAAACCAGAACCCCATCAGCCGGTTCCAAAACAGTCCCAAGGATCCTCCTCACCTGCTTTCCAGCTTTCCACCAGTGGATTAGAACTGCAGGAGAAACAGGAGCATGACCCGATCCTGGCAGAGGTCATGAGTTGGAAAACCAAAGGCTACAAACCCCCTCACTGGAGGATGAAGAACAGACCCGCTGCAGAGAAGTCACTTTGGCACGAATACAGAAGGCTCACCTTTCACCAAGAGCTACTCTGTCGGAAAATCCATAACCCGAAATCCAAGTCAGCTGTCTACCAGGTTATCATACCCCAAGAGTTACAGGAAGATGTCTTCAAGCTGCTCCATGGTAATCCCGTGGCAGGCCATTTGTCAGCAGAGAAGCTTCTGCAGCGTACTCAGGTCCTGTGCTACTGGCCATTCATGTCTCGAGATATTCGTGAGTGGTGCAAGAAGTTTGTGCCATGTGATGCTCGACGCAATCCTGCTCCACATCAGAGAGCACCTAGGAAGACAGTGACTGCAACCTCATCAATCCAAAAGATCTGCTGTTGCGGACCAAATGCCTGCAGCAATGGCCTTAAGTTCCAATTCCATCACACGCCCAGGCCGCAGTGAAGTTAAGCTTTCGTCTTGTTTCAAAGACTTAGTTCTGATTTGATTGTATGTTCCTGATGCCCTTTTTTTTTACCCCCCTGTGCAATGTTGTTAATTTGTTGTAACCTGGATTCTACAGTTAAGTGATCAAAGTAGAAATGAGGACATTTCTCTGGTGGGAGGGGGAAGAATGTAAGCTTATGTTAAATAATTGTTTTCATTTTATATTTGAGTATTATGTTCTTTTGTGTGACAGTTACCTAGGTTATATTTCGTTTAATAATTGCTTAAACAAGTTTATGTTGATATTATATGATTGGTTAAGGAAACCAGGAAGTGTTTGGTGTTTCCGGGAAGGTGTGTTCTTGTTCGTTCGTTCGGAGGTGCAGACGTTGGGAAAATAAAAAACTGCCTTCAAAGGATTCCATCTCTCCTTTTGCCCATTTTTAAAGTAAAGCTATCCACTACAAAACTACGAACCTCTCAATTTACATGTATACAATGCAGTAGGCCAGGTCTACATGCACAAACTTCCAAAGGATACTTCCAGAACCCCCGAGAGACAAGGTCAATGTCTTCTGCAATTCCACAACACATGTAGACTGATTGGGTGAACTTTGTGTACCCTTGAGGGCCAAGTGTAGGGTGTAGCTAGCATGGAAAAACACACTGCTCTTTCTGAATCCGAGATTTGACTTCCCCTCCTCTCCAACACTCCCGAATATACATTACTAGAAAGGCTGAGGAGTGTGATCACCCTGTAGGTGGAACACACCATGTTCCCGCTTCTGAAAAATCGGGACCATCACCCCAGTCTGTCAATCCAGAGGCACTGTCCACAACATCCATGCAAAGACGTGTCAAATACGACAGCTCACAACATCCAGAGGCTTCGGGAACTCAATGAGGATCTCATCCACGCCAAGGGCCTTGCCATCAAGGAACATTTTAACCTCCTTGGTGACCTCAACCCAAAAAAAACACGCGAACGCAAATCCGATTGACACAGCCTCTAAATCGATCATCGAACTGCGGCCTAGGGTACGTACATATGCAGACATACCACTATGTCTGAACATTATGGACACTCCGTGACAAACACAGAAGTTCATTAATAGAATACAATTTGGGTCCTGATCCTCCAGGTCTTACTGTTATTGCCCATTTGAACATTGAAGTCTCCCAGCAGAACGATGGACTCCCCATCGGGAGCGCTCTCGAGCGCCCCTCTCCACGTTCTGCCAAAAAGGTGGATACTCTGAACTGCTGTTTGGTGCAGAGGCACAAACAACAATGTGAAACCACACCCGACACCCAAAGGTAAAAAAGGATGCTCCCATCTCATTCACTGGGGTGAACCCCAATGTACAAGATGGTTTGTTATTGTTTGCTTAATAGTGACGAAGAAGTCAGCTTGTTAAATAGAAGCATTTTTTTATTTACAGTCATGTGGAGAAATTACTTTTGACAGTGAACTCGTGGATAAGTTGTTAGTGATCACTGGTCATTCAACGTTTCAAAACAATGCATTCAAAGAAAACAAAAGACTATTGCTTAAATATTTTTTAGAGATGTATACGAACAAAATCTTTACCTGAGGTGTCACCATTAATCGTTTCAATTGAAGCCCACTGAATAAATCTAGTAGTGGTTTAAGAAATAAACAATATACTGTACAACAATTAAGAAAAAACAAGTCACAGGAGGATGATGATCTCCATGGGATCTACAACATTAAAATAAAACTGACATCAAATTGACATTCAGTTTTTTAAAAAAAAGTCACTATGAAAGTAAAAGTGACAATGTTTGCTAGAAACTAAAAGCAATAGGAGCAGCGGATTTTTTTTTTTTTTAATATGTATATACATTTAGATTTTCCCAGTGCATACACAGTATACACAATTTGTCTCTGATCACGTTTGCCTTTTCCAACACTTAAAATCTACCAGGTATTGTTGATGCTGATTTCGGATAAGATTCCAGAAAAAGACAACAAACATAAATCCTTAGTAAAGGGGTCTTAAGCAAAAATGCACTGAGTAAACCTGAACAATGTTGGTGTTGTTGATTGCACTGGGCTAGGATATTTGCTTTAATGAAAAAATTGCCTCAGCTGCCAATCATGTCTGACAGTTCCTGCAGTAGATCATCCTCCCCAATGCCAGGGTCCACATCTCCATCGAGATGATCCTCTGTGAATTCGTTGATGAGCTCTTCGAAGTCATCTGCAGCCGATGTTGAGTTGCGTGACCCGACCACACTTTGTCTCCGTGATTTACTTTGAGGAGTGGTCTTCAGGACAGAGCTAATGGAGAGATACACTCGTTAGAATTTCTTTTGTGTGTACAAAACACTGACATTTACAAGCACAAAATAATCATATTTTCAATCATTATTCTCCACTTTTTTCACAATTGTCTGTAAAGTCCCAGTTTACATGCACCGATAGTAATTCCATGTCTACGGAAGGTGATGACAATGTTCCTTTAAGACTATTGTTTTTCATTTTAAGTCAAATGTAAATGTAAAAAATGTACGATAGTTTCCGCACTATAAGGCACTTCATAGTATAAGGGGCAACTTCAATGAATGGCCAATTTTAAAACTGTTTTCACATATAGGGGCAAACCGCATGATAAGGCACATGGAATAGAAGCTGGCTGGGGTTGTGTTATGCATCCACCAGATGGCGCTACCATAAAGGGAATATAATACGACTATTTATATAGCGCTTTCACAACCGCTGCAGCTGTAATAAAGCGCTGTACAGAACATTTAAAATACTACGTCCAAGAAACCTGAATATTGATCCATATATAAAGCGCATTGGATTGTAAAGTGGACTGTCGGCTTTTGAGAAAAATGAATCCTTTTAGGTCTGCCTTATAGTGCGAAAAATACGGTAGTTTAATGTTCGAATCTGTCTGTTTGTTGTAAACACGTGGGATCACCCACATACGTATACATGTCAGTCATGTTTTTTACCCACCCACATAGAGTAAAACCTGCCTAGCTGTGATCACTTCCATGTTTCCCATGCTGTATGTAATGTTAGCAGAGTGGCATCCAGACGTGTCATTCACCATAGTTCCAAAACAATATTGGTGGAGCCATCCAGGTATACAAAATAAGAAACAATGCCAGCCAGCAACGGCTCATAGCTGTGTTCGAGAAAAAAAAAAATCTGATGTTGAAGGGCTAATACCATGTTAATATGCAATTATACTTGATGCTCACGCAGGCGGAACATTTTCAATGGTCAATTTTAACAGTTGACAGGTCAATTTTTTGGGAAATGTATAGTATTATCAGGCGCCTACAGAGGCTGCTGATGAGCTGATCATTTGAATCAGGTGTGTTGCAGCCGGGAGAGATGGAAAACAAGCAAGAAAGCGGCCCTTGAGGACCTGTGTTTGAGATCCCCTGACTTAGGCCTTTGAAATGCAATTTGGGAAGATGACAAAACCGCAGTTGTTAGTAATCAAGTCAGGCGACTCGGCACAACCACATAATTTCATGGGCACAGCTGGCATTGGCAATGTGTTCATGCTATTCTAGTTTAATGACAGCATAATTACATTAGTGACTTTTTAGCACATTGCATTAGCGTTTGACCATGAATTTGGGGAGGTGGTGTGTTGATGTTGGCATATGATAGCAGTCTAAAGGTATAATACCAGCTTTTAATTTTATGAATAGCAGTGCTTTTGGAGACACAACAATTTTCAGTTTTGCAAGATCTCAATGAACTAGTACCTTCGGGAGGCAGAACAGGCCTCCATGGTAGTAGCAAGACTGACATCCATCTTGGGTTCTTGGCTTGGACTGCATTTTGAAAGATGGATGATCTGTGGCTCCTCACTTGAGCTGCGTTTGTGTTCCAACAATGTGCTTGGACTACAGGAAACTCGAGGGTGCAGCACCTTCAATGCAGTAAATATCAGCCAAGGTCAGAGAAAATATGTTCTGTAATAATTCGCAAACAGTTGGGAATGGAAGTGTAAAACAACGGTGTGTGTATTTTTTTTACAGTAGGCTGGTGTGTGTGTGTGTGTGTGTGTGAGAGAGAGACAGCTCATTTCCTCCCTCACTCTGGGTCTTACCTTAGATTATATTTGTGCTTGCACATTAAACACTACAGTCCTGTTTTTGTTTTACTTCCTCATTAAAAAAAACCCAAAAACATTCAAGCAACAAGTTTTTCCACATGAGAGTGTGGGGTGAACATTGCAGCTGTTTACTTGTACTAATGTGGACTGAATGTCTGGCAACGGGGGAAAAGCAAGTACTTTGAGGGTAGTGTCTCCTTGTCATATATTCTTTTTCGTATGGGGTGAAGATCTTAGTTTTGTTTTTTTTTTTGAATGGACCATGAGATGTACAAATTCATTAAAAAAATTGTGAACTGAATTTTGAACGACATGGCGGAGAAAATGAACTTTCCCGACACTGCTTACCTCCTCCTTACTGTCAGTCTCCTGTTGTGATTCCTCTAAAACTATGGAGGCGCTGTTCAGAGGTTTAACAGCAGCTACAGCAGACCGCACTGCTCTCTTCCGCTTCTGGGCTGTATTCACTTGCAAGGCAGGCTTCATGACAGACGGCTTCACATTCAGTTTGGGCCGCACTGGAAAAGACACACAATGCAAATCAAATAAGGGTATTTCATCTACATTTTTATATTTCACTTATAAGGGGAGCTTGCAATTGTCTAACTTTGAACAAGATTTGAACGTCGCCTCATTTCAAACGTAGTCCCATTTCACTCCGCCCTCTTCCCCATGAGTCTCTGACTAAACCCATGCCCCTTCACTAACATGCACTACACGTGCATTGTAAAATCACGCGCAGTGAACAAGCCAATCTTAGCCACGGCTGTTATATTGCTCGTGTGACTTATTCATGGAGCCCTGCAAAACAAAAAAATGTTTGATGTGGTATTTTGGGAAATGTACAATCAATTATAAATCCAAAAAAGGTGACTTAGTGTGCCCCTATGATGCTGCATGCACAGCAAATGATTGACCACATCCCTGGGTCACGACTTCTGTCTCTGCAATCTCTGAGAAGCTAATAAAATTACAGGCACACAATGGGGCTAGAGAGGAACAATTTTTCAAAGGATAATTGTAAAATATTCTACGCTGTTCATATAAACAGTTTTGACATGACAGTGTTTTTTTTTAATTTCTGAAAACTACCCATTTAACTTTACTCAAGGCGTTCATATATGTTTTTGAGACTTTGATCAAATGCTGATATCAGGTTCTCCCGTGAAAACGGTGACACTTTAATGTAAAGAATGTCAAAAAGGTCTGCGTTTCCTGTAACCATGTACATGAATAAGCAACGTAAATAATGATAACAAATGCAAGTGCAATGTACCTTTTCTGTCTGTGGTATGAGTTCTATCAGTAGTTGGACTCTCTACTGCTGCACGGAGTCTCTCTGGAGTTGTCTGCTTGGCTGAAGATGGTGAAATTAAGCTTTTTGTGTTTTTAGACTGGATCTTGGTGGAGCTGTCCGGACTTAGTAAGAGAGTGTCTTCCTGCGATGGGGTGAAACTCCTCACTAGAACTGAGTTCACAGCTGTGATGGGAGCCGGAGTAGAGATGTTTGGAGGGCACTCAGTCTCAGATTTGACAGTTTTCAGCTTGCGAAGACGAATATTTTTGGCAGGTGGGGCATTGCTCCTATCTGGAGTGCTACAGATAGGTGATGAAGACTCTGGTGGTGGAAGAATCTTCTTCTTCAGCGTACTACGAACTAATGGTTTTGGTGAAGATGATGCATCAAAGGCCTGCTGGCTGATAGAAGCTTGCCCAGCCATTTCCTGTTTGCGCAGATGTTTTTCACGCATAATCTCCTCAAATGTTTTGACTTTGACAATCATGGAGGTTGTCTGGAAAGGCATGACAAAATTACAGTTACAAAAAAATGGCAATGAATCAAAACACAACAATACAGGTGGTCACAGGTCTAACCTCAGGAGCTTTCCACGTCCTTTTAGTCCCCTCAACATTCTTCTCTGCCGTGATGTCACCTGCAGAATTCCACAAATATGTCTTGTGATGTGACTATATATTTTTTTTTAAAACACATACATCTGTCCCTTTACTATACTTCTCCTTACAAGGGCTGTGAGTGAGCTGGAGCAAATCCCAGCAAACTTTGACAGAAAAATAGATCTGGTCACTAGCCAATCATAGGGCGCATACAGCCTTGTTAACTAGTATTTTCCCCATCCCTGATTTCTGGGGTCTTTGCCACCTCTAAATGGCTTAAAAAAAAAAAAAATTAAACGGTTAAAAATTTTCATTTAACTTTCAACTGCTTCCTCATTGTTTTTTTGCGCTCTTTAAGTTCATGTTCGCTCTCAAAAGTGGGTTTTGCCTGGCGTTTTGTAAAGAACTGAGCAAAGGACATCTGCTTTTGTCGGCTTTTAACAATCCTTCAAAAATGTCCCAGGCAAACATCTGCAGAATGAGCGATCGTCTGGTGAACACTTTTGCTGGGGATTCACATTTACGTAAAACTATGACGAGGAAACTGCAGAGACATATTTATCTATTGACACACATACACACGCACGGTAGAGGTCCCTCTTAGCCAATGGGATGCCAGGATGATGCTCGGTAATAGCCAATGGCAGAGCAGTATGTTGCGTTCAGGAAACTCGGAGCTGCAAGTTGCAACCCATAATGTAGTTTTACCTTTCGTATCGTAGCAATATTTTCCTGTTGAGACATTTCGTAACTTGAAAATTTCATATGAAGAGACGTTCGTAAGTAGAGGTACCACTGTACATTAAAATGGCATTTAGAAACAACATTTTGTATTTCCTTGGGTTGTCTCTGTGTGATATTAAAATTGGTTTGAAGACCTGAAATCTTGGTGTTTGATAAGAATGCAAAGAACACCGAAATCAGGAAGGGGGCAAACCCTTTTTCACCGCATCTTACATTGGAGTCCAGCAACCAGTCACAGTCACATTCATATTTAAAATGTGAGGTCTTCAATTTGCCTAATTTACATGTTTTTGGAGTGTGGGTGGAAGCCCAAGTAGAAAAAGAATGCCCACACTGGAAGGCTGGGTTCAAAATCCCAACCTTAGAACGCTGAGGTGGAGCTCCTAACCACAAGTCCAACAAGCTGCCTTTAAATATTAGGCAGGATGCATGAAAAGTAAAATGACTACATGTGTTTATTGTGTAGTCTACATTGTAAAATATCTTACCGTGACAGGTCAGCTTATCATTTTGCTGCAACCGTGGCTTCTTAGCACCATTCTCTTCTGTGTTTGGACTCTTGACTTCATCAGACTGAATTCGGGCTGCCTTCTCCTTGAGGATTTCCTCCAAGGTCTTCACTCTAACCTCCCCTACTTTTGGGGAATCAGGGAATGGCACCACTGGATCTGGCTGATATTTACCAGGGACTTTGTCAGCTGTTGGTTTCAAATTCTTATGACTGAGGTTCTGCTCCTGCTGATCCTCTTTTCTTTTCTTTGCGTGGAGTATTTCATTGGGGGGTTTGTTGTGGTCAATAGAGTGATCATTGGTATAACTTGTTCGCTTTACAGCCTTGGGTGTCTGGATGGGTGCTGTCTTTGTGACAGTGTTTTCTGTATTCATAGGAGGAAGACAGTCCTTCTGGCTACGAGACTTGGCTGCTTTTTCCATTCTTATTTCCTCCAGAGTTTTGATGCGAATTTGCTTGGGTGTGCTCTTTGATACTGCACTGCCCTCTTCTGTTGACAAAACAAATATAATGAAGCATTATTTAACAAGGAAAACCACATTCGACTCGGCCTTCAGGGGTAATCAACCTTATCAGCATAAAGGCCCCAAAATTCACGCCCCTCAAAGATGACCACACTACCACAACACAAACTTAGATGGCTAGCATACAATGTCTGGACAAAATATTCAGGACATCGGGAGTAGGGGCTTGATTAGCTCATCATGACATCAAAATATTGGGAAACACACTCAGCATTATTCAATACAGATGTGCACCAGTGACAAGCAAAATGATAAAAATAAACATCCATCCATCCTTATTCTATATCGACCATTCTTTCTACCTTTAGCCACAATGCAACATGGGATTCTACCTAATGTAAGCTATTTTAAACGAAGAATAATAACTTTTCATTAGTGACAAGTGGAAATTTCAAATTAAATCAGAACAGGGTTTTGGGTATGAGTCTGAGCTCTAATTTTAATATAGAGAAGTCACACCTTAGTAAGTTGGAGGACCAGATCAACTATGAAAAAAAGTGCCACGTGTACAAGAAAATATGTATATTGTAAATAATTGCAAGCAGTACAATTGTTTATATGTAGGGTTCCCCAAGGCTCAATTTTAGGCCCAATACTTTTTAATATTTACATGCTTCCCCTCGGGGATGTCATCAGGAGACACGGCATCAGCTTCCACAGCTACGCTGATGATAACACAAATGTATATTGCCGTGCCTCCCGACAACACAGGACCTATTGATACTCTTTTAAATTGTATTTCAGATATTAAGTCATGGATGGCAGGGAATTTCCTACAGCTCAATCAGAACTAGTTGGAGGGGGAAAAAAGCCAAGTTGTGTGTTTGCTTTAGTCCAGTGTGAAGTTACACCCAAATGATGCTTACGACTGCATTATCTTAAATGGAAAATAAAAAGGGCGCAGGAGAAAGAGGTTTATCTATCTCTTTGGTTCATGAAATCTCTGAATACATAACAGAACAGAGCCAAAGGAGAAGATAATGTCTTGTCCACTTCATATTTTTTACCTGCTTGATTTTCTGCAACAGCAGCAGGCAATGTAAGTCTTTCCTTCATTGACTTCATTCCTATAATGAAGCAAAAAGCCAGCAAATCTTATCAGAGTCAAGGATGACACAATACACAAATCATTGCCTTTTCATTTTGTGGAATCAAAATGCATATTGTAATTTCGAGAATAAAATGCATTCCCCCCCGCCCCCATACAAAATCAAGGGGAGTAATATATACAAGTACTCATAAAATTACGAGAATTTGTCACATTGTACAGACATTTACTGGTAACCAGTGGGTGTGAGAAAGATGTACTTTCATTCCAATATTACATGTACGCTGGTGGATATTCTCATTCATCCAGGTCATTTCTTTCAGAGGGCATTGGATCGATCACAACTGGACTGCTCTGGTTGTCAAGACGTTTCACCTCTCATCTGAGAAGGCTTATCAGTTCATGCAACAAGACTTGGTTATGACTGACCAGTAGGGTGGTCCACATTTTCATGGCAAAAAAAAAAAGTTTGTCGGATTCGTCGGGCCGGGTCGGAATTCTTGTCGATACTATGGTACAAGGTTCTGTGCAAAATTTCATTCCGATCTGATGATATTTTCCCGTCCCGCAAAGCGGCCAAAGTTTCCACCATAACAACTGGTCTCAATAGGGTGAACATGTGTATTTTAACCGTGTATTTTGCCATGCGTGACACTGGCTGGGCTGAATGTTGCCCGAACGATCACCTCCTGACTAACTAACCATTCCATCGCTGCTCTCAGCAGCCGGAGACAAACTCAAACGCACGCCTAACACACAACGGTCACCTACTGGCGAGCTAATATCTTTCAATTGAAGTCGAGAATCGCCGGAATTCTTACTGGACGCTGAGCTGAGGACGCTTTTCGACATCGAAAAAAAAAAAAAAAAAAGAGCACGAGGATCGGCAGTTCCTGCTGGGCCAGGAGAAGCGTTGCGTATTGCGTTAGTCGTGGCTGTCCCTGCGTTCAGCATGGCCGCTGCAACTGCAAGACGCTCACGCTCAGCCACCGAAGTGTGGCTTGTTGGGCAGCCCGAAGCTCACCACGGCTCGTCGGCGCGCTCGTCACCTACGGGTGGTGAACGACTTTGCGGAGAGGGGCGTCGCCCTCATCAGCGCGTTCTGCGGCGCCATTACGCGCGACGAGGAACAGCGACAGCACCTTCTGCAGGTCGTGGAGCGACACCGGGCGTTGCACCCGTGCGCGAAGTAGGCATGGGATGGCACGCACGGCGGATTTCGTTTTTTTGGCGGTCTAACAGTGTCACTAGTGTTGATGGACATTATAGACAGATGGACAGATAGACAGATGGACCAGTTAACATGGACCAACAATCTCACCAGTGTTGAAGGATAACCACGGTTGCCTTTGTTGCAATACATGCGTTCCTGTCTTCCGTCTTTGAATTATTGCAAGTGCGAACTGAGCAAAACAAAATCCTTACTGTACGGGAGAAACCGTACTACCATGCAGCCCCATAACATTCTTTCCATAGGGGAAAATTTGGTCGCTCTGCGGGACGGGATAAAATTATCCGATCGGAATAAAATTTTGCACACATCCTTGTGTCATAGTATCGACAAGATTTCCGACCCGGCCCGACGAATCCGACAAACTTTTCCAAAATGGACCACCCTAACGTGCA
>NW_017805144.1:517411-524451 GCF_001891065.2 Hippocampus comes | reverse complement strand
TAGGGTGGTCCACATTTTCATGGCAAAAAAAAAAGTTGGTCCACATTTTCATGGCAAAAAAAAAAGTTGGTCCACATTTTCATGGCAAAAAAAAAAGTTGGTCCACATTTTCATGGCAAAAAAAAAAGTTGGTCCACATTTTCATGGCAAAAAAAAAAGTTGGTCCACATTTTCATGGCAAAAAAAAAAGTTGGTCCACATTTTCATGGCAAAAAAAAAAGTTGGTCCACATTTTCATGGCAAAAAAAAAAGTTGGTCCACATTTTCATGGCAAAAAAAAAAGTTGGTCCACATTTTCATGGCAAAAAAAAAAGTTGGTCCACATTTTCATGGCAAAAAAAAAAGTTTGTCGGATTCGTCGGGCCGGGTCGGAATTCTTGTCGATACTATGGTACCAGGTTCTGTGCAAAATTTCATTCCGATCTGATGATATTTTCCTGTCCCGCAAAGCGGCCAAAGTTTCCACCATAACAACTGGTCTCAATAGGGTGAACATGTGTATTTTAACCGTGCCCTGTTTGCCATGCGTGACACTGGCTGGGCTGAATGTTGCCCGAACGATCACCTCCTGACTAACTAACCATTCCATCGCTGCTCTCAGCAGCCGGAGACAAACTCAAACGCACGCCGAACACACAACGGTCACCTACTGGCGAGCTAATATCTTTCAATTGAAGTCGAGAATCGCCGGCATTCTTACTGGACGCTGAGCTGAGGACGCCTTCACCACTGCTCGTCGGCGCGCTCGTCACCTACGGGTGGTGAACGACTTTGCGGAGAGGGGCGTCGCCCTCATCAGCGCGTTCTGCGGCGCCATCACGCGCGACGAGGAACAGCGACAGCACCTTCTGCAGGTCGTGGAGCGACACCGGGCGTTGCACCCGTGCGCGAAGTAGGCATGGGATGGCACGCACGGCGGATTTCGTTTTTTTTTGCGGTCTAACAGTGTCACTAGTGTTGATGGACATTATAGACAGATGGACAGATAGACAGATGGACCAGTTAACATGGACCAACAATCTCACCAGTGTTGAAGGATAACCACGGTTGCCTTTTTTGCAATACATGCGTTCCTGTCTTCCGTCTTTGAATTATTGCAAGTGCGAACTGAGCAAAACAAAATCCTTACTGTACGGGAGAAACCGTACTACCATTCAGCCCCGTAACATTCTTTCCATAGGGGAAACTTTGGTCGCTCTGCGGGACGGGATAAAATTATCCGATCGGAATAAAATTTTGCACACATCCTTGTGTCATAGTATCGACAAGATTTCCGACCCGGCCCGACGAATCCGACAAACTTTTCCAAAATGGACCACCCTACTGACCAGCCTGAATTGGAAAACCCAAGTATTTGTGCACCAAGTTGGAACACGCTCCACCACCCAAATGGTTTCATTCTGTTAGAATGGAAAAAGACCATTGTTAAGAGGCCTTGCAAGGAGGTTGTAAAAAGGTAGTCAAGCTACCTCTTCAGTCTGGGGGCATGGGTGAAATTATTGAGTCTCTTAAGGCCTTCTCAAGTTCACTGAGGCCTTCTCAAGTCCACTGAGGGGCGACCGTTTGCAAAAGTAGCGAATGTTGCGGTCTCGTCAGGGTTTGTCAGGCTCCGTTCAAAGTGATAAACGGTCGAGGCGTTCACCAGGTTTGATTACTTTTCTTGTTGCAACAAAAACCCATGAAACTGTTGGCGAGCATCTGGAAAATGTTTGGCAAAAATTTGCAATCTTCAACAAGCCCTGACATAACCCAAAATTGCTACTTTCGCCCCTCTGTGGGTTAGATTTGCAAGTGTGTGCAACACGTAGCGAATGTTTTTTCATCAGGGTAGGGTCCATTTGAGGTTCCAAAGGTTTGCAAAAGGTTAAAAGGTGTTCTAAATCAGTTTTTAATCGTTGCAGTTTTCCTTGCCTTTTTTTAACATGTTCAAAATTTCTTTGCGACCCCCAAAAAAACAAAACAAAACAAAACAAAAAAAAACAAAAACATAAAACGGTTTGCAATCTTTTGCAAACTATTGGGAACGCTGAGGAAAAACTAAAATGTGCTACATACGCACACACTCTCAAGCAGTCGTGTCTCAGCGAGATGTGGGCTGGTTGAACACTTTAAGGCCATAGCCCACTGAGCCACGAAGCTTGGCGAGTGTTTGCAGACAACCCGAATGTTGATACTGCACTTGGCTTCCTTCAATGTCGCAAATACTTTTGTCAGACATTCGCCAACAGTTTTAAACGTTGCAAACATTTTTACTTTGCAACATGTAAAAATGTCTGCAAGCTTTTGCAATTGTTTGCTACCTTTCAGTAAGCCTGACAAAAATAAATAAATAAATAAAAAATAAACATTCGCTATGTGCACAAACAGTCGCGGCTCAGTGAGATATGGACCTCAGGAAAGGAAGAAAGGGTGGCCTGGGAATAGTTGCTATGATTGTATTATTGATATGTTTTTTGTTGTGTTCTGTTGTACAATTATTTTTTGTTAAATGTTCTGTTTAGTTCTTTGTTACAGCTGCAGGTATTGCAAAAGTGCTATATAAAATTGCATTGTATTGTATGCGGAGGTACCGGTAACGTCGTAAGCAACCTCTGATTAGAAATTGTCTTTCCACCTCCGCAGAGAAGGCTTCTCTCTCACTTCTATTTCAAATCATCCATCTTCTCTTTCAAGAATATGTACATTTTTGTCCCTTTGAGGTGCTAGTTGAAGGCTGAGTCTGGACCTGAAGAGTTGTTCCATGCGCCTGCTGAGTGGTTGCTTGGTTTCCCCAATATACATGTATATTTATATATGTGCATTCCCGACTGCATATAGCAGATTAATTTTCTGAGCATGTGGTGCGCGGTTTTTGGGGCGTATCAACCTTTATATAGGGTGTAACCAGATTTGAAGTGTACTGGTATGTTAAATTGGTTGAAAATGCTTTTGAGTTTTCTGTGGCATTTGTCAAACAGGTCACAATTATCTACTGAGTATTTTTGCTCATTTTCAACCTGTTTGATCCTTGTGAATGATGATTAATTTATTTACTGTCCGTAAAAATCTATGTTACAGGAGTAACAAGGTAGTGTTTAGTGATTTCCGTAACAAATTAAGGCCAATTTGTCAAAGCTGGCAGGCATTTCTGCAGCAAATTAGAGGGCCATATAATCCATGACCAGAAAAAAAAAGTCAGCTTTTAAAGGCCAATTTTCGAGGTGCATGTTATTCTTGAGAAATGACGGTAACATAGCAAAGGTAAGTTTGTTTTTAGGACCTACTTCAAATTAGAGGTAAGATCGGGCCGCCCGAGCCCGACCCGAAATTCGGGTCGGGTCGGGCCTTAAAATGTCAATCATTGCCTCGAGTTCGGGTCGGGTCGGGTCGGGCTTTCTCTCTCGCTGACTTTTTTTTTTTTTTCGAGGCCGTCAATAGTTTTGGCCACGAGAGACCGTGGTTCGCACAACAACAGAAGTCGCCTCATCACATCACGTAATGTACTAAACTCTTGCAATGACAATTCAAAGAACTCCTTCCTGTCTCTGTCTATGATCCACCCATCATCTTTTTTGTCTCTCTGCCGCTCTCTCTTATTTCTTAAGGACGTACTGCTGCGGTGATTTACGGCCCATTTTTCAACACCTCAAAATGACGGACGGCCTTAAATTTTCCCCGTCCACTCTTAAAAAAAATATGTCAAATGATAGAAAATTGTCGGTTAATGTAATCTCTTCAGAAACAGAAATATAAAAGATGTAAATGTTGATACAGTCTTGTTTAACTTAGTTTTCGTTACAAAAGGCAGGCTTTGTTATCAGAAATCACCCCTCCTCCTCCCAAATAAAATATGAAATGACGGGTTTGCTTCGGGCTCGGGCCTGCAAATCAAGCTAAGTGATTGGGCTCGGGCCGGGTCGGGCTTAAATACCATCGGGCCGGTTCGGGTCGGGCTCGATTTTTTCGGACCTATCTTATCTCTACTTCAAATGTGTAACAGTACTTACCTTTCTGACAGGGTGTTTGTTCTTCTTTCACAAATCTACCTAAACGCTTTGCCAGGCTGTTTGTCACAGGAAAAACCTCCCCATATTTTATACCTACACATGGGATGAATTGTTAAGTTATTTATGACAGGTCATTAGATTCTGTATGAGTACAATGATCAAGTTGATAAGCTGTAGCAAAATTTCAAACTTACAGGTGTTACCCCGACGTTTCTCAAGCCGATCAGCAACGCTAACTCTTGATCTCAAAGTTTCTTCAAATACAATTTTGCCTGGGATGGAGAAAATGAAAATAACTTTAATTGATGCAACAATGTTTCTATTTTACCACCTAGCTAATGAAAATAAATGTCTATGCTCTGACAAGATAATAACCAAATCTTATTTTTTTCATGGTTTAAATTCAGTGCTCCGACAAAGAACGTGTCCACCCAAATAACATGAAAGTGACAAAAGTGATAAAAAATGTAGTCAAAATGACTTAATGAAAATCTGCCATTGCTTTGCGGTCCAAAGAAATTACAAAATGATTAAAATGAATAAAAACCAAACGGGCCTGGGCAAAAATGATGGTACCCTCGATATATATAATACCGCAGAACCTCTAGCGGTACTCAAGCAATTTCTGTAAGTGTCAATAAGACTTTTGCACCCATCGCACGCACGCACACGCGCGCGCACACACACACACACACACAGTTCATTTAATTTAACCAAGTTAAAAATGTACTTTCGATCAGTGCCGGGTGCATACTTCCTCTTCTTTCAATAATTGGTGGATACCTCTTCAATGGTCACAGCAAGATTGAGTCAGCGGTATCGGATGAGGCACCAGAATTGAGAGCCAGAATATTAAAATACGTAGGACTCAGAGAAAATTGTAATATTAGTCCCCATTCCAATTAATTTAATGGCCTTGGACATCGTGTTTAATGCTTTTTAAGATCTTAATTTTCCCCAAATCCATTCAATGTCTTTTAATGTTTTTAATGACCCGTGGAAACGCTAAGGCCAAACAAAAAAGATGTAAACCCTCTACACAAAAATGTAGAGGGTTTTTGAAAAAATGCCAACCGCAAAGTTTTTTTTCGACGTAGAAATTCTCGGTCGGTCGGGTTACCGGAAACACACTACTTTTTTTTTCTCCGCCTAATATTGTCCCCGTGCATAATCACAGGAGTGAACACGCTTTTTAGAAGCGTTGTGACATCTCAAATGCTACGTATTGTAAATTAAACGCATGCAACTCACATACAACATGTGAATCATCCAACTCATACCTAAAACATAAAAGATTTGTACTACCCTCGAGAATAGAGTTCCAACTCACAGAAATTCGAACTCAATCTCAAAGAATCGTGAATATTTTTTGTCGGTGTGTTTAATCAGTTTTGATTTAAAAGATGAGTGCATCCAATTAAACCAAATTGTTCCACTGTAAATTTTATTGATATACAGATCGAATTGTCTTTTATTGGAGACATACACATCACATATTCTTACCTTCATTAGATGTATTGAAGGGTAGCCGAATGGCTGAAATGATGTTTTCTTTCTCGCCATTTACAGAAATATTCGCACTCTGATTTGGAATAGCTCTATTCATGCCCGCTTTTAGGGCCCTCCTCAGCCGGATCTCCTCCAGGGTGCTCACTCCAAAGTTGTGTGATTCATCTGTCAAGAAACTTTTTCAATTCATGCCCATAAACACTGGAGACAATTTCAGTATTTAATTTGTCTCTCGAGTTGAACTCACCAGGCTTGCATCTTTTTCTTGGGGAGGGGCCGTCTCCTTCCTCAGAGAATTGGTCTGGTAGCAGAAATACAAAAATATTATAATAGGGCAAAACACACTGCAAAATAGTAATTCATCATTGGGGTTGGGAGGTGGAATGTCTTTGGGATAGCAAAGACAATCATCGAACCTTATCGCAAAACAGCATGCATTTCACGTCCTGAAGAGGAGACTGAATGGAGAAACTCTCAGAAACAAATAACTGAAAAAGGCTGCAGTAAAGCCGAGAAAAGAATTTTAAATGAAGAACAGTCTGGTGAAGTCAATGGGTTGGAGGCTTGATGCATTTATTGCAGGGGTGTCCAAAATCGGTCCTCAAGGGCCGCTGTCCTGCCTGTTTTCCAGCTCTCCAAGGAGCAACGCACCTGATTCAAATTATCAGGATCGTTCTAATGCTGCTTCAGATCTGGCTGAGGAGCTGCTCATCTGAATCAGGTGTGTTGCAGCCGGGAGAGATGGGAAAACAGGCAGGACAGTGCCCCCCCCCCCCCCCCCCGGAAGTGGGGGGGGGCATGGACAGGGTTGTGGAGTAGCGTAGAGTCGGGTGGAATAGCATGGAGTTAGATGTACACGAACATCGTCTGCCTCAAGCAAAAGCCACACCACTGCAAAGGTGCCTTTGCAAAGGCTCGCGAAGAAGAAGAAGAAAAAAGCATAAATTGGTGAACGGGACACATGCATGCATGTACACAAAATTGCAAATTTGCATTAAACATACACGTCCACACACTCGCTGAACTCAGTGTTTCACTTCTGTTCATAGTTCATCAGTTCAATAGAGCCCAGAAAATAGTGGTGCCAGGCTTGAAATGCTTGTTTTTTTGAAAAAGATCTTTTTCTCCATTTTTTTCCCAAGGAGAAAACAGAAATCTGATGAAATTTAGCTATTTTTTAATGCCAACTGACAATGAACAGCTGAACCAAGAGTGAGTCTCCTCTTTCTTTTGGTAGGCTGCACGTTCATAACACAATAGATTACTATAATCTGTGGGCCTAGCAAATCAGTCAAACCCCAACAAAACAGCTGAGATTGAGGGGCTTGCTCCAGCAAAAATGGGTGGGACTCAATGAATTAAATATTGCTTTTCAGTTAATTTATTAATCAGAGATGAAAGTGGACTTTCCTGAAAATTCCGTGAAAAAAAAAAAAAAAAATATATATGTGTGTGTGTGTGTGTGTGTGTATGTGCGCGCGTGCGGCGCGCGCGCACACACACACACACACACACACATGCGCGCGCGCACGCACGCACTTGGCC
>NW_017805144.1:501214-516965 GCF_001891065.2 Hippocampus comes | reverse complement strand
TCTCGCCGAAATTTCGAAATCTCAGAGATATGGCGAGGCCATGAGAATGCGAGACGAGGGTATTATTACTATTGTGGCGACGCCACTCTAGCTTGTCCGCTGCTCTCTGCAGCGCGTGCGTTAGCGCGAACATTTACGCAAGCGCGTCTTTTGATTTCAACCAATCAGCGCTGACGCAACAACGTCACACACCCGACGTCACACACGACAACAGCTAAACTCAGCTAGCCGAGACGACACTCGAAGTCGGACGGACACGTTTTTCTGCCAATCTGTGTGTTTCCCTTTTTGTCCAAATATATTTTTTACAACAACTGTCTTGTCCACAGTGTCTTTTGTTCATTCCACTGGGGTTTAGCAAGTGTGTTTATAAAGAGACGAACATCTCTTTACTGTTACTAGTGTTAGTGTTTCAACACGGCTACGCTCGTGAAAGCAAAACAACAAACTCAAACGCGTCTTCGTTCAATGTTGTCAACTAATATCCGGATTAATTTTCGGCAAATTTTCCTCAATTCTCCAGACAGATTTTCATAAAAATTTGAAAAACCCGGAATTCCGGGAAAATCCAGAGGACTTTCATCTCTGATTAATGTATGTGCGAATGCGTTTGCTCACATGAAAAGTGAGTGGCTTCAACAAAATGTGTTCTGTCCTGAGTGGTTTAACACATCTAGATGTAAAAATCATGAAAGCTGGACTTCTGAAATGTTTTCTCATATTCAACTTTTGATCTGAATCCATCTGTATAGAAAAAGAACAAAGTGAAAGTGAGCAGGGAGCAGTTTGGGGTCTTGATGTCTTGTGCAAGGAGTCTGCAGTATGTGCCTGGGAATGGTCTTGAACTACGGTGGTAGGTAAGAACTTGACCTCTTGGCCACAGCTGCCCTAAAGGAATTGACCCGGCTGTTCCAATTCTTTTCGCGCGGGCTATAGATGTCATGAACTCAAACTACACTGAAACACACAAAAAAACTCACCGTCTTCATCCTCATCATCATCTGCTGGATTAATCACCACAGGTGGATGGGTGGGGCTTGGAACTGGTTCTTGGGTTTCTGTCTTCATGACTCCTCTCAACTGAGGATTAGTTGCAGTGGGGAGAGGAGTGGCTGGCAGCGGTGGTGGCTCTTCATGCTGCTCTTCCTCATTCTCGATTTGACCTGGGAAAACGTTATTTGTCATTTTAGCTGAACTTCACAGGTGGGGTTGAAATGCTCTTACACTTGCTAATGTAAAAGTATCTGGGAATACACTCACTTGTGTCCGGTGGGATAAGAATGCCATCAACATAACGTGGCTTTTCATGGAAAAAGGCACAGTGTGGTTTCTGGCAGCCGGCTGGATGGGTCTCCCAATAACATGGTATTTCCTTCCGTTTTTTCTGTATTAACGTAAGAGTTTACCATCATACAATAATATTAGAAGTATGGTCTGATTATATTCCTACTATGTCAATACATTTGAGTCTTTTTCAATCATGCAGATAAAATGGGCTTGTCTGAAATTGCTGAAGATTGATTAAAATAATAATAACAACAATAAGAAGAAAAATAATACAATAGAACTCACTCAGAAAACCTCTTCACAACACAAATAATTGTGGAAAGGATGTTGGTCTACTCAAATGTAGATGTAAAAACACTTCTCAGCCATATCTTTAGGGTTTATTTCTTACCAAAATGGTGGTTACCCAAAACAATCAAAATGCTTCAGAAACTCAAAAGGTAGGCTCAGAATTAACCACGTCATATCCGACCGACTAGTCATCCTTTTGTTGTTGCTGGATGTTATTTGGGGGGGGAATGTCACCAACAATTTCCTTTGATCAAATGTTTGGCTCGCCTGATTCACTGTCTTATACAAGAGAGTACTTTGACAGACTACTTCATTATGAAAAAGAAAAAAAAAACAGGAGCTGGGACATGAATCCCATCTTTGCAAAGATAATTATGCTTAGCTTTGATTACAATGTCAGAGAGGAAGTGCTGTCCGTTATGGGCAAAATTTTACAATCCCGATATAGGCAGGGCTCCAGACTAACTTTTTGCACTGGTTGCACGAGTGCGCCCAACTTTTTTTCCTGCACAATGAACACACACGCACACACATTTTGAAATAAAAGCAGGACCCTAAACATAACCTCACGCACATTTGTCACTGCACCATGAACATTCTACTCTTTTCGTCAAGTACAAAATAACCATGCAAATAAAGATCATGTGAAATTCAAGTCTCTTGCATTCTCATTCTGCTGATTGTAATGTTTTCAAGATTGAGAAAGGCCAAAATAGAAAGCATGATTTAAATTTCAATGCATCGTCCAGCTGTAATTTATGCGTTGTGCTACTGTTGGTGGCCGGGATTGCCAAATAATGGCCCTTTCCGCCTCTTTGAGGCTTGTTTACTGTGTGATTAGCCGGGTTTTCTCCTTGTAGATTAATAAGAGTAAACCTGGCACTCTTGTACCCTTTTCCCACTGAAACTAGCGGGCAGTAGTTATCCCTGGCTACACGCAACCAATTGGCATATTGTCCCTTTCCCATTGACCAACAAAAGGAGATTCTGTGCCCCCCCCCAGCCCCTAAACTTCCACCACTTTGCGTCTGGTTACGTCACCACGCTATGATTGCGTAGATGATAGTGCGACAGATTTCTTGGTGGTAAACAAAGCAACATGGAAGTGACTTTTATCATGCTTTTTACCGTCCTCAAAATGGTCGAAAAGCAGCGGAGGATCAACTCTTTGCTACTAATGAGACAATGTAGACGACGTGAATTTTTGGCCAAAATTGCAGGGGGCGCGCTATATACGAGGGCCAATGGCGCGCGATGTTATGACGCATCACGCACCGCCCTATGTCATCACGTAATTACCGGGAAGTCCCGTGTTAGGCTTTCAAACTGCAAGCGGAGGCGATAGGCGGCGATCACAACCCGCCTTCCATGGCGTGCTGGTGGTCACGGATCGACACTGGCCAGTGAGCCTTTCCCACTGCCCAAAAAAGCATGTTTACCCGTGGTTTTGCGGCAGTGGGAAAGGGGTATTGGACAAAAATTAACTGCCATTCAAAAACTGATCACTGGCCCCAGAATGAGCTTGTTCAGAAATGTTCACGAAGCCACAATACACAAAGTTCAGTTCACATTCACTCAAAATATGAACGAGTTAACGAACTTTTATTCATTAACCATGTTTAGGTATTCGACTGGTACGCGCCAACCATTCCCGATACGAACAGCGGAAAGCAGAGAAGTTGGGCGACTGTTCAATACAGACGTGCAGTTTTTGGGTGTGCGCATGTGTTAAATTCATCACATTCATTTAGGAAATGTGTATTCGCCATCCAATGGTGCTAATGTTAGACGTTGGATTTTTTCTAAGATCAGCGTTTTGCGCATTATGAGTTGTTCAGTGATTTCTGTCACAAAATACGGATTATCCGTCACATTTGGCAGCTCTCTGTTTCTAATAGACCAGGGGTGTCAAAGTCAAATGGACGGAGGGCCAGATAAAAATTTTTGCTGCAAGCCGAGGGCCGGACTGATCGAATGTTCATTGAAAATTTTAAAAATAACCACATATTGTTTATTGAACCAAATTTAATTGACTGAAAACCTAACAAATACATTCCAATATGGTCAGATAAATAAAGCAACATTTTTTTATGGCTATGTCAGTAAACTTTAATTTTCAACAGGCACAAAAAAATTTCCTTTGTGTAAAAATCCCCATAACATGAATGAAAGAAGCCGATATTATTCAAGGCACTATCACTAGTCCATATTTTCTTTTAGCAAAAGTAGGCTAAATTTACTTAAAAGAAAAACAAATAATAGTGCAGTAATTTTCGATCATTTACTCAAATAAAATATTTTTAAAACATAATTGGATTGAAATACAATAAAATAAAGTGCAAAAATGTATAAACCAAAAACAACACTTTCTTCAAGAAGTAACAAGCAGCGAAAGCAAATATTGTACTTTAATTTTTAAACTTGAACTGAGTAAAAACTCTTAGTATGTGATTGCACAGTATATTATAAGTAATATTCACTTCTTTGAGGCTGAGGCTGATACTCGGTGGTGTCTTAACTTTTCTACAAGTTCATCAATATTTGGGGTCAGGCTCTGAGCTGAGCAAATCCTCAACATTGAGTGAGGGTGTTCAGCAGTAAATCGACTTCTGTGTGATGTTTTGTTCAGCTTCATCAAAGAAAATAGTTGTTCACACACGTATGTGCTGCCAAACTTTCGACAACGTTTGAGCAGCCTGGATGCGCAGCGGGACCACTGTGTCGGGGAGGAAACCGTCAAACTGCGCAGCACGCACTGCCGTATCTTTGCAGAAACACTGCAATTGTGTTTCTGCTAATGCTCACGTTTAAAAAGAGTTGCTTTTTTTCGGGGTAAACTTCGTCACAAACTTTAAGTATACCGTTTTTAATGAAATCCCCCTTCCCCCTCCATGTCCATGTTCTTGTTTGCGTGTTTCGTTTCATGATGTCGTCTCAGATTACACCATTTCAATCGCGCCACACTTTCTCCACACAGAAGACACACAGGTTTTCCAGCTACGTCCATGAACATGTTCTTCGACTCTCACCTTGTTTGAAACCCCCGGTTCTCAGTGTCCACCTTCCGTTTTGCCATTTTTGATGGGTATCTGAAAGCTAATGTCACTGTTATGGGAACGACTGCTAGACGAATAAATATTTAAATAAAGCGGCCGACTGCTTGGCGCGTCACCGTTGCATTGTGGGAAATGTAGTTTTGGTGCGTGTAAAAGATCTGCGGGCTCTCGGCTTGCTGCGGTCCGCGGGCCGGTTCTAATAATAAATCAATATCATCCCAGGGGCCACTGAAAACATTCTCGCGGGCCGGATTTGGCCCGCGGGCCGGCACTTTGACATATGTGTAATAGACCCTCATGGAGATTAGGTGGTCAAAACTTCTCTCGATATGATATTGTACAGACATGCAAAATATGCTGCTTCATTAATTTTATTGTTTTTAAAGTGCTTCTTACTGTGATCTCCATGTGGCGAAACTTGCAGACATTCCGGAAGCAACGTCCCTCCTGCCAGAGATTGCAGACAGTCTCATTGCCCATCGCTGCTTCACAGTGCCTGAAAGGGCAGCCGTCTCCCTTGCGGGATAAATTAGAGACAATATTATGTGACTTAAGTGTAGGAATATCAGAATACCTGAATACTGAACACCAATATTGCTTACTTTTGTGCAGGTAGAATAGTAAAAGAAGTAGCAGTCATCTCCATTGTTAGGCATTGTGAGGCTGGTTTATGTTTTGATTGGCACCAATCTGGCTATGACTTTTGAACTCAGTCGCTGCTTCTTCCAAGCCAACAGGACTCCCTGAAAACAAAGATCAGGTCATTGTACAGTCTGTAACATAATTACAGATTTTCAAGACATATGGATTCCTAAAATATGGATACGATACGATCTTGTCACAAATGAATCCTCACGATACGATGATTATCACAATGTTGTGGGTTGTCGTAGATATTTAAAAATATCTCACAATACTAAAAAAAAAAAAAATGAATAAAAAAAAGTCACAATATCGATAGAAAAGAAAAACACAATATTGTGGTTTTTGTACAAAAATAATAGTGGTAACAAAAAATAAGCTTGCCCAGACATTTTAGTCATGTGTTCCAATTGGTGCAAAGTATCATGGTCTGTGTAGTTCATAATGCTGTTTGGCTGAACCAGACGAAAAGGATTTTTTCTTTTTTTTAAGATAAGAAAACCTTTATTAGAGAAGATAAGAAAACCTTTATTAGTCTCGCAATGGAGAAATTCCCAATTCACAGCAGCAAAGTTATGAAAGGAATAAGTAGAACAACAAAATATAGGAGCTGCTGGAAAGGCAGCCACTCTCGCGGCGCCATCTTGAGGTAAAAAAAACAAAAATAACACAACACAACACATAGGACACAGACAGTCGTGCAATCTTCACCACTTTCCTGCATATACTTTGTTGTCTGAAGCAGTTATAGATGAAAGAGGAGAGGATCAAAGTGTCCTTTTACCAGTGGATCAGAGACGTCATGCTGAAAATGTGCACGTCTGCTACAAGCTAAGTTTTGAAAGCAAACATGAAGCTGTAGCGTCCATTGACAGAAAGAGATTAGTTCACTTCTCCTGTCCCACGTCTCGCAATGGAGAAATTCCCAATTCACAGCAGCAAAGTTTTGAAAGGAAGAAGTAGAACATTTTTATGTTGCTTTTAATATCGTAACATGATGATGACAACAATATTGTGACAAAATTAATATTGCAATATCACCATTATCGTTACATTCCTATTACTAAACAGCAAAATCTTGACCACATAATATACTCAGTGAAAACAATATTTTTGTTTGCCTTGCATTTATCTGGTGCAAATTACCTGAGGTGGGCACAGGCAGTCTCTTCCTCTTTTGCAGGTTGATGATGGTGTGTCCTTGTTTCAGTATGAAGTCCTGGAGGAACACTTGATCCATGAGATAAGAGTGAAATGGGGGTGTGGATCGCCCAGGGCACTTATTGCTGGCGGATTGCTTAACTACACTGATGGTGGATTCAAGTCCTTTTCATGATCTGTTTTCTTTTTTTCTTTTTTTTAAGATTTTGTTTTTTAAATAATTTGTGGAACATGAACAATAAAAAACTGCATCTTAGTGGGGGAGAGATATAAAAATGCTTAATCTCATGTTGCAAAAAGGGCACAGGTGCAGCCTGGAGGATGGCAAAAACAACTCTTCTTGGGCTGGATGAAATATTGCACACTTGGACACATTTGCATGATCAAAGAAGGGGAAACGGCCAGGTATTATCAACCAATGTTGAAAGGGGGGAAAAAAAGTCTTCTGCCCAAGTATTCTCAAAGGAAGGTATGTTTTCCATTTCCAAGGATCACGGCAAAGGACCAAAGGATGATTTAAACCTAAAAAAAAATCAATCAAAAACACTCCCCACAGGACTGAAGGGGTTATTATTGCACACGTTTGAGAATTCTGACTATAGGGTACAACATCAATAATTAAATACTTGTTTTGTCTATCCCAACACTTCACTTATTGTATTATCAAATCATAAAATTCATATATTTCAGGTTGACTAATCCCATGTTTATCCTCTGAAATGTAGTTGACATGAACACTTTTTTGTCTGGTTTAGTTCCACTTTAAATAACATCAGAAAACATTCCAAATCAGGCATCAATTGGCATGCACAAGTCTCTTTCAATACAGTATTCGCTCCAGAAAGCCCTTTGATAAAATGCTGTCATATACTGTACAATTGCTAGTCAAGTTACAATTTGATTCATCCAAATGTTTGCGTGGCCACAAGTCACATTTATTCATGATTGTTCTCAATCCACGATTCATGATGATCACTTACCGCCACCAATGTCCAGGTTTTAATTGTCCATTACTCAATAAATTTGTTATTTCACCAATCTTCTTGGCCCCCCTTTTTGACGCAGACTCATAATTTGACATTTCTGAAATATCGTAATCTACAGTGTATCCCAGGACTATGAGTCTCCCACAATGCAGTTTAGAAACGGAGAAGCTCTTGAAACACACTAGAAACCGGGAACGTTTAACCAAAGGAAGATTCTTACCTAAATGTTTGGTTAAATCCAGATGGCGACTTTAACGGTCACGATGTGTATGTTGTAAAAAATAAAAATGAAAAATATACCTGTATATAACTCACGTAAAAACGACGAAACCGAGCGTTGATGAAAAGTCGCTGTTATTAGTCGAATGTTAGCTGAAGGCTAATTTTATATCATCAAAAAATTAATCAGTTGTTGCTAGTTAGACACAATATCAATAACTTCATTAAGGAAATGTAAAGTTCTTTCAACTTTAGCGTTGCGCAATTTTGGTTTGTTTGCGCTAGGAAACAAGAGGCCTACTCACACATTTCTACCCACCCTTACACTCAATGTAAATATTTAAAAAATAAACCACCCAACACCAGCTATATGTCATAAAACAGATGCAGCTATCAATTTTAAATCATAGAACTCGCGAGAATTACCAGTTTCTTGATTTGAAAAATGGTTTGAGGTTGAAGGACTGTCGTACAATCCTTAGCTGCCGCGTTCAGCCACAGGCAAAATGGCGGCTGCCCTGTTTGTTGTTTTTTTTATTTTTTTTTAACTTTATTCAAAAAATTTAAAAACGGAAGTTTCTTTGATGCTACAATGTATTATTTAAAATACAGTCACATAACAGAATACACTTAGTACCGTTTTGACAAAACGTCCATTTAGTGCTTCTCGGTCAGTCAATGGGACGGGAGTTGTGAGCCTCTTTTTCGTCAATGGACGCTACAGCTTCTTGTTTGCTTTCAAACTTAGCTTGTAGCAGACGTGTGCACAATTTCAACATGACGTCTTTGATCCACTGGTGAAAGGACACTTTGACTCTCTCCTCTTTCATCCATAACTGCTTCAAACAACTGTATGCAGAGAAGTGGTTAAGATTGCACGACTGTCTGTGTCTAATGTGTCGAGTTGTATGATTTTGTCATTTTATGTTAATTGTTCTGTTGATGGTAGCGTGGGCACCTGCAGCTCTCTTGTAGTTGAGAGGAAAGAAATTTCATCTGTGCTGCGCATACAGCACATTTGACAATTAAAGTTCAATTCAACTTGACAATTCAAGTTAACTTGAACTTGAATGCATTCAAGTTAAGGTGACTTTGTGATGGCAACGTAAGATGGCCGTCGGTGGCTTCACTCCGCCAGATGGCGAGTAAGTGGCATCGTTCGTCTACTATTCATAATAAATCGGTGGCGTAAAGCCATTCAATGGCGTAAAATCGTTGCCAAATTATTTTATTCTGAAAGGCGTAGACCGGATATACGTATATTCCAGTAGTGCGGTAACTGTCAACGGCTTCAGTTTCCCATATATCAGCTGGCACCCGTGTGCCCGTTTCGCTGTAGTGTCATAGTTTTCGTTGAATGCAATTGTTTTAATTCAAACTTGGCAACTTTTTAATCAGTTCTATCGATTTGACAAGTGGAGGATACTCTTTCAAACTTTCTACCTGTTCCACGTCTCGATGGACTCTGTTCAGGTAGGTGATTTTCCTGTGTTACCACAGGTTGTCATCTGTCAAAAGGTAGCATGTTGCTAATTTTTTTTGGCTAACAAGGCCAGGGCCAGTTAGCTTCAAAGTAACACGCAGGTGCAGGCAGGTAAGTGTTGTTATTTCACTGTAAGAGCTAATTCGCCCGATAGGTAACGTAAAGTAAATTTGCTTGTTTGTTCGTCATATTACTAATTTGTCAAATGTCCACAGAATACGGTGTCCGGATTTTCTCTGGACCTGGGACCATTGAAAGAACCACTTGGATTTATTCGTGTGCTAGAATGGGTACGTAAACGTAACCTAATTGTTTTAGATTTCTTGAGCGTGGTGGATGTGAAAAGACTTTGAAACAAACTTCGCAGGTTGTTATTTCCACAACATTTTTCAACATTGACGTGCATGATTTTTACGCCATAGCTTTCAGTTAAACGAGAAGTCTTAATTGTCTTTGGTAACAATGTCTATGATAACAAAACGTCCTGTGTGTACCATTGTTACATACACACATGCACACGAACCTGTATCAACTGCAGTTTGCTGCCAAACCGCTAACCGGGCTGCGTTATACTCTAGTCAGAGGGCTGATACATCGTATTTTGATTATGAAGTGAATACAATTGCTTTTATTAGTCCACCCTAATGTAGTTTTTGAGCACCTAATACTGTTTCATCGTGGTCGGATCAAGATTATGAATTCATTAGTGTTTATTTTTTATTTGTAGTTTCCCATGGCAACAAAGTCAAAATGTTCTCCACAGTCGAAACTGAATCCGAAATTTGAAACAGATTTGCGCTCAGAAAAAAAAAGCAGCTGCATGTGCTTACCAGGAGCTCTGACAAATTTGGCAAGTCAAACTCTGAATATCTACAAACGATATTGAGCGTACTGAGTAATCTGATAGCATTCTGTAGTAAAAAAGGAAATCATTTGAGGAATGCCCTATCCATTTGACCGCTAATAATGGAAACGTATAATGTTTCTGATGCAGTGTGCTCAAGTCTTTGCTACAGTGTAATGTAGAACTGTATGAAGGGTGTAGAGAAGCAACCAGAACTTGCAAAGCACTTAGCACAAACAAAGCCTATATTTTCTCTTCATAATTAAATACATTATGAACAGTAACTTTTAACAACACTATAACTGTACTGTATACAAATCCATTTGAGTCCATAAGCAGGCTATGTTCACACTGGGGAATGATGCGCAGTTCCAGTTTTTGGGGTTTTTTTTTGGATACTTTTATGTAGTCATTCAAATTACAAAAATAAATGTGTCTTCTAAAATGTTTGGAATATGTCGGTGAAGTGACACAAGTATACACAAAACACAATGTCGAGTGACACGCATTCCCAGAAAACAAATCATGTGGCGCAGGGTTTACAGAAGTAAATATGGTCCAGCATGTCAGTCTCAGTTCTGAACCATATGTGGCAATTTCAAGGATTTTGTGCTTGAATTGACCAGTACCCCCATCGACACTGTTCGAAGGTATCTGGTTTTCACAGTTGTTTTCTGCTCCTTCATCCGCCATTTTTTTTTCCTTTTAATGACATCAAGGTGGTGCGTTTAGACTGCAGTTGCATCGGATACATATCCGATTTATATCCATTTACAGATGTTGCCTGAGTCGGATTTGAAAATAAAGATGAATTCTACTGTTCAGATTCGCTTCACAAAAATCTGATACTGTACATGATAGATTAGGGGAAAAAAATCAAATTGACAGCTGTATGTATGACCATATTCATAAAGGCTTACTAATGGGGTGGAATACTGTTGCAGATAAACACACTCACACACACACACACACACACACACACACACACACACACACATAGATAGATAGATACATACATACATACATACATACACACACATATATGTGTGTGTGTGTGTGTGTGTGTGTGTGTATAGTTTTATGAAGTAAATCTCATCTTTAAATTAATATATTGTAAATGTTTTTGAACACTCCCAAAACGATGTATGACACGTACTGTATATAAAATAGTATTCTATTGTAGTGGTGGGTGGCATGGTGATAGACTTTTTAGCACATCAGCCTCACAGTGCAGAGATGCAAGGTTTGAGTCCACAAAGGCTCTGGCCTTCCTTTGTGGAGTTTGCATGTTCTCCCCGCGCCTGTGTGGGTTTTCTCTGGGTACCGATACTTTGGTTTCCTCCCGCATTCCAAGAACATGCATGAGACAGCTCTAAATTGTCCCTAGGTGTGAGTGTGAATGATTGTTTGTCTCCCTCTGTGTGCCCTGCGATTGACTGGCAACCAATTCAGGGTATACCGAGCCTATTGCCCGAAGTGAACTGGGATAGGCTCCAGCACACCCGCAACCCTCGTGAGGTGAAGCGAATTGCGAATTGGAAAATGGATGTACAGTATTCTAGTGGTCTCTATGTACTATAGCTGTGCCTTTTTGAGCCGAGGCCTGGTGGTGTGGCACGTGATGCCAGCGGGTCTGCTTGTGAGTGTCTTGGCGTGAGCTGTGGCCGACAGAAACTCAGTGCGGGTGTGGTTATGTGATTGTGTTTTGTTGTTCTTAGTTCAGTAAATGGCTGAAAAGTGGGCTGGCAACTATGGCTCTTCTTTTCCACATGCAAGGGCATCACATTCTACAGGAATAACCCATAAAAAAGATCACTGAGAAAATCTATGAGCAGGTGCCCAAAAAATGTACCCTAATGTTATGGGAAACTCTGGACCTCTATTTCTGCATGAATAGATCATAGAATATGATTGGTTCTTCTTTGTCACAACAAAAGATAAACAGTCTTAAATTAGTACAACACAAATCATTATTTTTGAGGGGACACCAACTAAACATTCACAGTAGCTAATTAAAAATTAAGTCTTCCCGTAGGTAAATAACTCCTTAAAGAGCTAATAGTAATCAGGAGTGAGCCAACCAATAGCCCAATCAATGTGATGAATCGTGTTGGTTAAAGCTCCCCTGCCCCGTTAAAAACACATCGGTTTTGTAGTTTTATGACCTTGCGGCATGACTTAACCCATGCATTGGGTATGCGTTGTGCATAAGACCAGGGTAATTTAAACCATCTCTCTTTTGTCCCTCCCTAATTCACCCAGCTCGACCCCTCCAAGAGGATCAGCTGTCCCAGCCTCTATTTTCCCACTCCATCCATCTCTCCCTCATTGCCCTCCCTTAATGGACATAGAAGTTATATCATAGTAATACATGTCTGTACTGAATGAAACGCTTCATTTCTTCAAATATTGAAGGAATTATTTATTCAACACAATGCAATAACATAGTATTCATTTTTATTTCAGTGTGGGACGTAGAACATGAAAAAAACATTTTAAAAAGAGATTTTTCTTGGGGTCCCTAAGAACACGGACATAGATTGTAAACATTTCAGTGACACATTATATTAAAAGGTTTTGTTTATGCTGCTGGTCATGCACTGTGACATTGCATTTTGATGCACACTCTATTGGAGCTTACATTTATTGTGTTGCAGTTTGGGGTGTAATGAAAACTAATTTGAATCAGAAAACCAGTTTTGATTTAAGCAAACAAAATCTAATCATTCCACTATAATTGTACCATCCTTGAATTGTATCACGCCCCGTTTATTGAAGGGCATATCAAATTGTATTTTAGTCGAGAGATGCACACACCTGACACGGACATGACAAAAGCTCCAAATACACTTCTTTCGTCTTTCAAAAGTCTTCTATTTACTGTACTGACAAGTTAGTCCACATTGTAAAATGATTATCTTCTTTCAACAACAACAAAAATAGTCATTGCGTCATAGCGTCTTGAAGTGAGCCGTACCATATTGGATTGAACCGCTTAATTTAACTGAATGAAACTGTAGCATTTGTAAATGTACCATCTTTGAATCGTATTGCACCTGATTTTTTTTACTTTTTTTGAGTGATACACAGTCCTAGTTTTTATGCATGCATCCATCCTGTCATCCATCCATTTCCAAATCCACTTATGCTCACAAGGGTCGCAGGCGTGCTGTAGCCCATCCCAGCTTTCTTCGGGCAGCAGGTAGGGGACACCCTGACCTGGTTGCCAGCCAAGCACAGGGCACATATAGACAAACAACCATCTGGGCTCACACTCACACCGAGGGACAATTTAGAGTGTTCCATTAACCTGCCGTGAATGTTTTTGGAATTTGGGAGGAAACTGGATTACCCGAAGAAAACCTACACAGGCACGGGGAAAACATGCCAACTCCACACAGGAAGGCCGGAGCCAGAATCTAACCCTGCATCTCTGCACTGTGAGACCGACGTGCTCACCAGTTGACCACTGGGCCGCCCTCCTAGTTTCTATGCAACCAAAATACCGGGTACACAAATAATATCGATACGGTAGTTTGAAGGAGGAGCTCAACTTGCTCTGCCCATATTGCTCAATTTACCCCATGGCTACCATGTTGAATTATCTACCACAGCTAATATGGTACAGTTTGATGCTAGCTTGAGAACCCAATTTTTCACATTTATAGATGTCCTAACTTGTTTATGAAACAAATTTAAAAAGAATTACTTTGGAATGTGCACACTCATGGGCGTTATGGAGTAAATTCACTTTCAAGAGTAAAAAAGATTTTCGCAGAGGCCATATATGTCTGACTTCTGCCATGTGGCTCTTACCTTCACAGGTTCCACAAAATAGTCTTCCCATAAATATATCGCACCATTCCTACTCCTTATGACTGATTGTCTTGTAAAGATGACTGCAAGAGCGCAGCAAGTTTAATGAGGTTAAGAAAAGAGCTACAAGATCAGCTAAAGACTGAAAGAAATTTCTGGCACATGCTAACTTCCCTGGCTAGAAATCTATGATAAATTAAACATAATGAAGTAAAACCCAAAATCTTAAAAAGACTGGTAGTGTCATTTTTGGGTGGACAAGCAGGACCTTTAATTCCGGGGACACGATGAAAGCGCCGGATCCAAAAACAGCAGAAACTACATGAAGATTCTTTGTCTCATTGCTGAGAGCAACGTGGATTTACCTTACCACTATTAAAGTGTTTAGTCGGATGTAGAGTAAAATACAAAACCACCTGCTGAGATCTGAAAAAATTAAATATTTTAAAACAAATCTCCCAATGATCACGGTATTTATTTAAAAAATTATTTTTGTTGAAATGCACTGCTCCAAATTAGTATGCATAGTACTCACATTTCGTAGTTTGAAAAGAACTGGAAAGGTGGTTGTATTTGCTAAACCCAAAAGCCATTTCAATCAAAAACATCTGAGCAGGTCAAGTTAGATTTGAACATCAGGCTTCTTATTTGATAGCGTTCATTCATTGAACTTGTGTTTATACCGACTGAGCGAAGCCCTTATTAAATGTTTTAAATAAAAAAACACCAAAACGTATTTTCACGTTTTGATGTTTTTTATGAGTTAAGCGGTGCCTGAGTGGACGATAGAGACCCAATATTAATATACCAGCCACAGCAAATAATGCAAAATTAAATGCTCAGGTATTCTTTGCGTTCTTTCTATTTCTTCTTTTTCAGTCACGTGAACATAAGCTAATTTGTAATTCACTCTATGTTTAAAGGAAGTGGATATGCCTTAAATTGCACTTTGAGGTCTTTTTCATTCACGGGCTATGGATAAAAGAAGGTATCATGCTTTTTTATGCATTGTAAATTGTGTTCATAAAAATCTAAATGGCCATATTTGATATTCTCATCATAGGTAAATGGGTTGTCACTTGTATCCTGCTTTTCTATCTCGGGTACTCAAAGCGCTCTAACACTGTTTTCTCATTCACCTACTGATGACACAGCATCAGAAGCAACTCGGGTATCAGTATCTTGCTAAAGGACACTTCCACATGGTTACAATTGGGGAATCGAATGCCAAACCTCTGGATTGGGACACAACCACTCTACCACTGAGCTATGCTGCCATGAGCTAAATGTTTTTTGTTTTTTGTTTTTTTTTAAATGGGCAAATGTGATTTATAAGATAAATGGAAGGACAAACATGTCTTGTTTTCTTGCTGAAATCCGTCATGTGACGCGAATCATGAGTATTTTGATCCACCCCAATACGTCATTATCACTTACTATTTTGTGGATTTTATGTGATATTAAACGTCTGTGACCGTTAATGTTAAAAGATGAATCAGTGATCTGAGATTTGTTCCCCCTCTTCATTTATCACCAAAGTTGAATGTTTTCAGAGATGAAAGTCCTCCGGATTTTCCCGGCATTCCGGGTTTTTCAAATTTTTATGAAAATTTCTCCTCAGAATTGAGGAAAATTTGCATAAAATTAATCCGGATATTAGTTGACAACATTGAATGAAGACGCGTTTGAGTTCGTTGTATTGCTTTCACGAGCGTAGCCATATTGAGGCACTAACACTAATAACAGTAAAGAGATTTTTCTTTGTGTAATAACGACAGAAGACATGATGGCGTTTGACTAATGGTTTAGTAGAACAAATGGCAACTCGCAACAACAGTAGCAAGCGTCATTTTGCCTCTTGGGTTACCATCTCAACTCTACAACGTGGGGGATAGTCCCCAAACAATTTTCGTCTCTTTATAAACACACCCGCTAAACCCCAGTGGAACGAATAAAAGACGCCGTC
>NW_017805144.1:496013-500966 GCF_001891065.2 Hippocampus comes | reverse complement strand
CGGCCCGAACGGAAGCCACAAAGGGTACACGTGTGCACACAAAAGGAAGATTAATCATTGAATGTCGAGTATTTGAATAGCATTTTGTGTAAACTAATTCTGTGTGTGTGTGTATATATATATATATATATATATATATTTATTTTTTCCGGAATTTTCAGAAAAGTCCACTTTCATCTCTGTATTATTTTTAACATAGAATGTTTAACTTCTGCTTGTACTGAATGACAGTTAAAGTTAAAACGTTACTCAAATGCATGGCCTGTGCAAGGTTTTATGATGGTGAGGGTTTGGACTGTGGAACAAATTGATAAGAAATCAGAGTTAGACTATTGTCATGGAACAGAGAGTGTTTTTAAGGTTCCATTGTAGTTCAGAGCAACTGCTCTCAATTTCTTCCTTAAATGTCCTACCTTGACAAAAGACGTTTTGTTTTGTGACTTTCATTCTGTTTCAAATTTCATGGCCTTCTATTCTTAATTAATTTTATTCTTTATCTCAGTTACCGACATAACTTGAAGTATAGTTTTAGTGCCTGATCCAGTCAGCCCAATTACTTGACCCAGCACCCAATTATAGCCCCACATAGCATGGCGATGACAGACTACATCACTACCCAGCACTTGTAGTTTGAGATGCGCCAATACCCCACTAGCTATTTCCTTCTAAAAGCAGAAGACCAAGGATAAGACTTTTACTGTTTTGGCGACAGAAGATAGGTTCTATATAAAGGGAGTACTCGTTTTACAACGAAGTTCCATTTCTGCGAGGGATGGCTCAATACCAATTTTTCATATCCGATACTGCAGCCTTGAGGATCAACCGATACCATCCTATATCGATCTGTTTCTTTTTGTCACTGTAAAAGTTATTGATTGAAAAAAAAAATAGGATGTCATTTGCTTCATGAAAACACCACATTCACTGTACAACTATTCTGGTCCCCAAATGAAAGAAGAAAAATGCTATGGCTACAGCTCTGTGTCAGCTTCTGCTCACGTGACGAAAAGACAGGCACATGGCGACAGCTCGTCTGTGCTATGGCATGTCGTGCAAAGTGGAGTTGAAGATTTTTAATATCTACTTTGGGCTCATGGATTGGATTGGACTGGTTCGACTAAAAATAATCTCAATGACTGGAGCGGACTTGACACTGATGTATTGGATTGGTTCGGACCATCCCTCACGGTGACGATATAATCCGAATTTGTACCCCAACGTCAAAACGTACCAGAGCCTATCACTAATGTACTTGGAAAGTCATAATCACACTAATATTACCCTTCTTTGCCGCGTGCCCAAGTATTCTCTCACACCAATGTGCAAACAAGTTAATTGGGTGCCTTTTTTAACCTCAAAATATCAAGCGCAGCCCCCCTCCACCCCCAAGATTCCTATCTAACCAACAGTCATTCTCAGTGAAGCACAAACTGGCATCCCATGGACAAACAGCACTTTCATTTACTTTTTTCCAACGACCGGTAATTTATTTTGCCAATGTAATTTTCTATTTGTATGAGGTTTACTATTTGGATTGAATAACTTGGGAAACAAGTCATATATTGTGCTGTACTTGTATTGTTAGTTTTGTTCATTTTCTATCTATCTCCATTTTCTATCTATTTCCACCTCCACTGAGTGTGTGATTGAGTTGGACTTCTGCTTCATCGTTCATGCACTCTATCTTATTGCTCAATCTTTTGCACTACTTGCAATTTGTTTTCTGTTAAATGTTAAATTAGCATCAATTGTTGAACACGATTCTATTCTCTGCCAGGATAAAAAAAAAGACCCTAAAGTGGTTGTGCAAAACGAACAAAAACGTGAATGTTTCCTATTCTTGAATGAGGAATATAAAACTGTATGCCACAGCCTTTTAACTAGGACAAAAGCAATTTTACAGGGTAGGAGTACGGCTGGCTATTTTTGCTATCATGACATACAGTATGGGGTTAAAAAAAAAAAAAAAGGTTGTGCAGAATGCTTGAGTCTGACTACAGAAGGCAGGATGCGATGTGACACTGGACTCACTGAAGGAATCCCTGGCCTGGCGACCGGGTTTATTTGCGGTTCTGTTAGTCTGGGTGGGGTGGGTCAAACAAGGCTGAGATGAAAGCTGAGAAATCGTCGGCAGTTCCAGAGATACTTGAAAGTTGAAACCCATTCCTGAAAATCCACTGAGCAGGAAGCTCAAATGCTGCGCTGTTTTGACTTTATCCGTGCTTTGCCACTTGAAGGCAAGCAACGTCTGAAAAGGATGTAGATGAATTACGGATTTGTAGCAATGTTTTTGCGTATAAATGACCAACGGACACTTATTGATCAAATTCATTTTGAAAACAAGAGTTTCCCTCTGCTGGTTATTATTGAAGAAAGCAATTTTAAGCATCGACTTTGACTTCAGTCTTTTTGGGTTTTACGCTTACACCACATGCCAACAGGCAATTTCAATACAAGGACATCAGTGTAATCAATATTTTTTCTTCAATTTCACAGATTCCCATACTTTTTTCAACCCAAGGACCAAGTATTTCAAATTTGGTCCTTGGCTTGAAAAAAGTACCGGTACATCTTTTGACATGTACAAGTGAATGATAAACAACCACAGCATATGATTACATTCAGCTGACATTGGTGCAGGCAGCGGGGTCCAATTCCCCCTCAGTGAGTTGCGACTGACTGTCTGTCACCTGAAGTGTGTTGAGATATGTACCAAATCAACTGTGACACTGGCGTGAATAAGTTGAATGGGGGGAGAACGGATGAAACACACAAGATATTCACCGACTATAACTCGCAGACTTGTAGGCTACCTGCCCTGGTGTGGGATAGTCTTTTTGCAAAGTCAGTTCATGCCCACCGTTAGAGGAAGTGAATCACTTGCCTTTCTTCCTGCGAGTGTCTGTGCTCCGTCAGCATAGTTGAAGGACATAGCTTATATCCCCTTTGCTGACATGCATTGTTATATTAAAAAGAGGTAAAACAAAAACAGTGGAATGTAACAGCCATTAAAACACTTGAGGAACAATGCTTACCATGTGTGGCAATACTCTCTTGATTTGATGGACTTTTGCAATGAAGAAATCAGTGCCTTGTTTCGTAAAATTGAGTTGAGCCCCCCCCCCTTAAAAAAAACTTCCAAGTCACTCGAGTACATTTTTACATAATCATTAATTCAATCACTGTTAGTGTAGTGCTTCACTCTCCTGACTTAGGTGCAGGCGGTGTGGGTTAAGATTTCCATGGCTCTTTTTATGTTTCAGATTGATTGACTGGCAACCAGTCCCGAGTGAGTCCACATCCAATCTGAAATCAGTTACGATAGGCTCCAGTTTCTCTCGACCATACATAAACTTGTTTTTTTTCACACATATATTGTCGATAGAGCTCTACCACATCTTTTTATTTAGCTTCACGAGTGTTCAGATACAGTAAATATTCTCTAGTGCGGACTCGTGTTTGCGCTGTCCAATTTGTCCTGATAACAGAAAAAGGATCCTGAGTCTTAAACTGCCAGGCAGAAGGATGAGAGGAAGACACCTTGGAGAAATCAATGCACTCAAGGTAGTCAGTGGCAACACAGAAAAAGTGGGAAAATTTTAACCTAGCAGATTTAGATTTGAATGAAACTCAGTGTACCTGTGGAGAGTGATGGCACAAGACAAAATCTAAAATTTTAGGTCAATTGGAGCACGGAGCTCCGGCCCGCCGAATTTTGAAATTTCCAGCAAAAAGGGGAATCACCGCCTTCCTTTGATCCCTGACCAGCGAACTACTAGCTCAGTCTTCCCAAAACGGGTATTGTTGGAAAAGGGAATTCAACACGGATTCCAAATGTGCAATCATTTAGATTAAGATGGTGCATATTTTAGTCACTTGACCTTTTGACAATAATTTGACCTTGTGGATCACATGACCTTAACATTTTTCATGAAATATAATCTTAGATTTTTCATGAAATGTAATCTTTCAATTCTCTAAAACCGTGGTCCCCAACTACCGGTCCACGGCCCATTTGGTCCCGGGCTACACAGAGACAGACCAAGATTTGTTTTTGTTTTTTATTTTTGCTAAGCGTCAGTCAATCCCCCGCCACCTACCCCATCGATTACCTTCCACAGGGCAATATATAAATAACAATTACAGTAAAACGCACGCCAATAAAAACTCACTTACACGTCGTCGTTTCGAATCTGATGATCGAAAAACGCAAAGTGAAAATGTGTCTCGGTGTCGTCGTTCCGTAGCATCGGATGGGCGTTGCGTTTATTTCAGCTCCCGCGGCATGACGTCTCAATCCGGGTTACGGGTAGTGGAATTTCCGCTTACGTAAGTTCCGGTAACATGTAATATCGTAGTCAAAATGTTAATGCACAGGCTTTTGTTCCGGGTGAAGGATATTCCTTTTCATATAATTCCGGGGATGGGAATATTTACTGTATAAGATTCAAAGCAGTACAGTCATATACCACTGCAAACTACAAACATTGTGTTAAATACCTTTTAAGACAGTGACAATAAAAACTGAGCATTACCCTCACCGGCCACTTTATTAGGTACACCAGTCCAACTGCTCGTCGACACTTAATTTCGAATCAGCCAATCACATGGCGGCAACTCAGTGCATTTAAGCATGTAGACATGGTCAAGACAATCTCCTGCAGTTCAAACCGAGCATCAGTATGGGGAAGAAAGGTGATTTGAGTGGCTTTGAACATGGCATGGTTGTTGGTGCCAGAAGGGCTGGTCTGAGTATTTCAGAAACTGCTGATCTACTGGGATTTTCACGCACAACCATCTCTAGGGTTTACAGAGAATGGTCCGAAAAAGAAAAAATATCCAGTGAGCGGCAGTTCTGTGGGCGGAAATGCCTTGTTGATGCCAGAGGTCAGAGGAGAATGGCCAGACTGGTTCGAGCTGATAGAAAGGCAACAGTGACTCAAATAACCACCC
>NW_017805144.1:491965-495865 GCF_001891065.2 Hippocampus comes | reverse complement strand
TTTTCTTGGCACTCTTTGGGCCCCTTGGTACCAATTGAGCATCGTTGCAACGCCACAGCCTACCTGAGTATTGTTGCTGACCATATCCATCCCTTTATGACCACAATGTACCCAACTTCTGATGGCTACTTTCAGCAGGATAATGCGCCATGTCATAAAGCTGGAATCATCTCAGACTGGTTTCTTGAACATGACAATGAGTTCACTGTACTCAAATGGCCTCCACAGTCACCAGATCTCAATCCAATAGAGCATCTTTGGGATGTGGTGGAACGGGAGATTCGCATCATGGATGTGCAGCCGGCAAATCTGCGCCAACTGTGTGATGCCATCATGTCAATATGGACCAAACTCTCTGAGGAATGCTTCCAGCACCTTGTTGAATCCATGCCATGAAGAATTGAGGCAGTTCTGAAGGCAAAAGGGGATCCAACCCGTTACTAGCATGGTGTACCTAATAAAGTGGTCGGTGAGTGTATATTGTCTTTGTAAAGGCAAAATAGGTATGTGTGTGTGTGTGTGTGTGCGCGCGCACACACTCACACACACACACATGATTTGCACAAAGAAGGCTCTCTGTGACAATGATTGCCATCCTTCATGATGTCATGCATCAAAAATTAAATGCTGTATGTACATTCTTGAAAAGATAGATACATCCTTAAAGTTGTAGCATAAAGGGAACGCCAATGTCAAAATGTGCGTATTTTTAGCACTTTTGTTACAAAAAAAAAGATTTCAAATAATACAGGCAGTTCTGAATAACTTACCGCATGTTGTTTTCAGATTCAGCGACATCACAATACGTACCCTAAAACTTGAAATGTTTTTGGCACCAAAATTTCATTGACCAGTGTTATGAAAATGAATAATATGAATGAATAAAGATCCAAAGCATGCCAAGAAAGTGACAATAATTTGACCTTGTGGATCACATGACCTTAACATTTTTCATGAAATATAATCTTAGATTTTTCATGAAATGTAATCTTTCAATTCTCTAAAACCGTGGTCCCCAACTACCGGTCCACGGCCCATTTGGTCCCGGGCTACACAGAGACAGACCAAGATTTGTTTTTGTTTTTTATTTTTGCTAAGCGTCAGTCAATCCCCCGCCACCTACCCCATCGATTACCTTCCACAGGGCAATATATAAATAGGGCTGGGTGATTATGTAATCGAGAGTCATGATAGTACATGACCAGCAGTGAGCCGTGAGCATATTTATGCCATCAGACGTGGCGGAAATGTGTGTGATTCTAGCTAATCGAAGTCCCCATTCTAACATTGTTTGCAAGTTGACATATACAGAATCCGCTAATAAATAAAAGAAGAAGCAGGACACAGAAAGTAATCATAACAAATTGAAGAAATGTACATCTAAACGCGCAGCTGATGGGTAGCCATGACTTCGGAAGATTAAGCTATTTTGACAAGAGAAGTTCCTCCCCTGGCGCTATCTACAGAGGGAAGTGGAGGAAGAAGCTCTTGTGCATGCTATACTGACAAAAATAAGTCAATAAGAGAAACATATTGAATTATTTAAACAAGTGGCACCCAAGAGATCAAGTGGAAAGCATGAAAACCTGGTGCCGTTATTTGTTGGCCAATCAGGAAAGGCCACTCCAGAGTATCTGCAGAGATTCTGTTCGACTTAACTCAACTGTATTTATAGAGCATTTTAAAAATACCACCGCTGTATACAAAGTACTGTCCATGGAGCAAAAATCATTCAAACAACAACAAACAAATGAGTTTTCTCCACACAGGAAGGCCAGAGCTGGAATTGAACCTGTACCTCCGCACTGTGAAGTCGACGTGCTAATCACTAGTCCACCGGGCCACCCCAATCAAGTTTAAATGCTTTTCAATTCACATTAAAAAGTGCTTTTTTTCCCGCCATAACTATGATTACAGTCTTTCAAACAATTTTAAATTGTTGCTAAAATTTTGTTCCTGCACCGTATGCTCTTTTCATGAATTTTTGTAAGCTACTCTTTATCACTTTAACTTGCTTTTAAATGTCTTTAATTCTTTTGTTTTTAAATGCTTTTAAATGTTTTACTTTTAATTATCTGAACCACGTTGAGCCATTTTGTCTATGGCACAATATAAAAAAATAATAATAATAAAAAATGAGGGATTTTTTTTTTTTTTATTATGCACTTTACATTTGGAGACAAATCTCAAAGTGTAGAGAATAGGGAGCCGTAACAGAATGACAATAAAATCAAACAAATAAATGGAACAAATTAATTATAAAAAGACACCAGTCAACCGATCAAATAAAGAAAAGACTGTAATGACGCCATTTTGTGGCCGTAAAAAAATGTATGACTAACAGCTCAGCTTTGGGCAACAGAAGTGTAGGAGTATAGTAACGTGGACTGCTTGTCAGCTCTCATGGATGTAGGCAGAGGGCAGCCATCTTCTGTTGCCTCTGACTGATAACTTTTTTTTTTTTTTTTTTTTTTTTTAATAAAAATGCCGTTATCAGTACATTTTTTTGAACACCAGAAGTCATGAAGGGAGTGTAAAGTAGTGGTAGGTGAGAGTGTAGCTAGACAGCAAAGGTTGGTGGTGTTTCGGATGACTCTGGTGGTGAGCGGGTAGCGAGGGGGCTTGCCTAACGTTCAGCGGGAGAGACCAGCAACGGAAAAGACTCGATCCCCTCTTACCCTCCGCTTTGTTCTTGGTGCCTCTAATTGTGTCTGGTCCGCAGACCTAAGGCAATGGGCAGGTGCGCAGGGGCGGAGGAGCTCTTCACTGACAAATTCTTCTTCCGGTCGGTGCATGATGCAGAGATGAAAGTCCTCTGGATTTTCCCGGGTACGGGTTTTTGAAATTTCTATGAAAATCTCTCCGGAGAATTGAGGAAAATTAGAGAGCAAAAGCAGAGCAGAGGACAAAATGGTGGAAACTGAAAAGGGAAGAGTTGAGACAAGCACTGGGTGGTCAGGAGGTGCTTCCGGATGACTGGACAACCACAGCTAATGTGATCAGGAAGACAGGTAGGAAAGTACTTGGTGTATCATCTGGAAGGAAGGTAGATAAGGAGACTTTGTGGTGGAATGAGGAGTGACTTGTATGCTAGGCTGGACAGCAAGGAGGGAGAGACTGATCTATACAGGTTGGCAAGACAGAGACATTGATGGTCAGGACATGCAGAGGGTTAGGGTGATTAAGGATAGAGATGGAAATGTATTGACAGGTGCCAATAGTGTGATGGGAAGATGGAAAGAGTACTTTGAAGAGTTGATCAATGAGGAAAATGAGAGAACAAAGAGAAGAAGATGTGACTGTTGCGGAATAGGAAGTAGCAAAGATTACCAAGGATGAAGTGAGGAGGACACTGAAGAGGATGAAGAGTGGAAAGGCACTTGGACCTGATGATTTACCACTGGGGATATGGAAGTGTCTAGGAGAGGTGGCAGTGGAGTTTCTACAGAGGAATAAAGTTTTTGAGCAATACAATGAAACTATAGGAAAGAGTAGTTGAAGCTAGACTAAGAGCAGAAGTGAGCATTTGTGAGCAGCAGTATGGTTTCATGCCAAAAACAAACAAAAAAAAGGGAGTATGACAGATGCAGTGTTGGTTTTAAGGATGTTGATAGAGAAGTACAGAAAAGGTGAGAGGGAGCTGCATTGTGTTGTTGTAGATCTGGAGAAAGCGTATGACAGGGTGCCCAGAGTTTCAATGTGGTATTGTATGAGGAAGTCCAGGGTGACAGAGAAGTATGCTGGAGCAGTGCAGGACATGTATGATAACTGTAAGACAGTGGTGTGCTGTAGGTGTGACTGAGGAATCCATGGTGGAAGTGAGACTTCACCAGGGGTCGGCTCTGAGCCCCTTCTTATTCGCTATGGTGATGGACAGGCTGACAGACGAGGTTAGACAGG
>NW_017805144.1:486064-489868 GCF_001891065.2 Hippocampus comes | reverse complement strand
TTTTTTAATAAAAATGCCGTTATCAGTACATTTTTTTGAACACCAGAAGTCATGAAGGGAGTGTAAAGTAGTGGTAGGTGAGAGTGTAGCTAGACAGCAAAGGTTGGTGGTGTTTCGGATGACTCTGGTGGTGAGCAAGATGAAGAGAGCAAAAGCAGAGCAGAGGACAAAATGGTGGAAACTGAAAAGGGAAGAGTTGAGACAAGCACTGGGTGGTCAGGAGGTGCTTCCGGATGACTGGACAACCACAGCTAATGTGATCAGGAAGACAGGTAGGAAAGTACTTGGTGTATCATCTGGAAGGAAGGTAGATAAGGAGACTTTGTGGTGGAATGAGGAGTGACTTGTATGCTAGGCTGGACAGCAAGGAGGGAGAGACTGATCTATACAGGTTGGCAAGACAGAGACATTGATGGTCAGGACATGCAGAGGGTTAGGGTGATTAAGGATAGAGATGGAAATGTATTGACAGGTGCCAATAGTGTGATGGGAAGATGGAAAGAGTACTTTGAAGAGTTGATCAATGAGGAAAATGAGAGAACAAAGAGAAGAAGATGTGACTGTTGCGGAATAGGAAGTAGCAAAGATTACCAAGGATGAAGTGAGGAGGACACTGAAGAGGATGAAGAGTGGAAAGGCACTTGGACCTGATGATTTACCACTGGGGATATGGAAGTGTCTAGGAGAGGTGGCAGTGGAGTTTCTACAGAGGAATAAAGTTTTTGAGCAATACAATGAAACTATAGGAAAGAGTAGTTGAAGCTAGACTAAGAGCAGAAGTGAGCATTTGTGAGCAGCAGTATGGTTTCATGCCAAAAACAAACAAAAAAAAGGGAGTATGACAGATGCAGTGTTGGTTTTAAGGATGTTGATAGAGAAGTACAGAAAAGGTGAGAGGGAGCTGCATTGTGTTGTTGTAGATCTGGAGAAAGCGTATGACAGGGTGCCCAGAGTTTCAATGTGGTATTGTATGAGGAAGTCCAGGGTGACAGAGAAGTATGCTGGAGCAGTGCAGGACATGTATGATAACTGTAAGACAGTGGTGTGCTGTAGGTGTGACTGAGGAATCCATGGTGGAAGTGAGACTTCACCAGGGGTCGGCTCTGAGCCCCTTCTTATTCGCTATGGTGATGGACAGGCTGACAGACGAGGTTAGACAGGAATCTCCATGGACTATGATGTTTGCAGATGACATTGTGATCTGTAGTGAGAGCAGGGAACAGGTGGAGGAGAAACTAGAGAGGTGGAGGTGTGCCCTGGATAGGAGAGGAATGTCGGTTAGTCACAGCAAGACGGAGTACATGTGTGTGCATGAGAGGGACCCAAGTACAAGAGTGAGGTTCCAGAGAGAAGAGATAAAGAACGTGGAGAATTTTAAGTACTTGGGGTCTACTGTCCAGATCAACGGCGAGTGTGGAAAAGAGGTGAAGAAGTGTGTACAGGCAGCCTGGAACGGCTGGAGAAAAGTGTCAGGTGTGATAGAAGAATTTCAGCTAAGATGAAAGGATAGGTGTATAAGTCTGCAGTGAGAGCAGCCATGCTGTTTGGACTGGAGACAGTACCACTGAAGAAAAAAACAGGAGGCAGAACTAGAAGTAGCAGAGATGAAGATGTTGAGGTTCTCTTTGGGAGTGACCAGGTTGGATAGGATCAGGAATGAGCACATCAGAGGGACAACTCATGTCAGAGGTTTTGGAGAGAAAGTCAGAGAGGCCAGACTGAGAGGGTTTGGACATGTCCAGAGGAGAGAGAGTGAATATATTGGTAGAAGGATCCTGAGTCTTAAACTGCCAGGCAGAAGGATGAGAGGAAGACACCTTGGAGAAATCAATGCACTCAAGGTAGTCAGTGGCAACACAGAAAAAGTGGGAAAATTTTAACCTAGCAGATTTAGATTTGAATGAAACTCAGTGTACCTGTGGAGAGTGATGGCACAAGACAAAATCTAAAATTTTAGGTCAATTGGAGCACGGAGCTCCGGCCCGCCGAATTTTGAAATTTCCAGCAAAAAGGGGAATCACCGCCTTCCTTTGATCCCTGACCAGCGAACTACTAGCTCAGTCTTCCCAAAACGGGTATTGTTGGAAAAGGGAATTCAACACGGATTCCAAATGTGCAATCATTTAGATTAAGATGGTGCATATTTTAGTCACTTGACCTTTTGACAATAATTTGACCTTGTGGATCACATGACCTTAACATTTTTCATGAAATATAATCTTAGATTTTTCATGAAATGTAATCTTTCAATTCTCTAAAACCGTGGTCCCCAACTACCGGTCCACGGCCCATTTGGTCCCGGGCTACACAGAGACAGACCAAGATTTGTTTTTGTTTTTTATTTTTGCTAAGCGTCAGTCAATCCCCCGCCACCTACCCCATCGATTACCTTCCACAGGGCAATATATAAATAGGGCTGGGTGATTATGTAATCGAGAGTCATGATAGTACATGACCAGCAGTGAGCCGTGAGCATATTTATGCCATCAGACGTGGCGGAAATGTGTGTGATTCTAGCTAATCGAAGTCCCCATTCTAACATTGTTTGCAAGTTGACATATACAGAATCCGCTAATAAATAAAAGAAGAAGCAGGACACAGAAAGTAATCATAACAAATTGAAGAAATGTACATCTAAACGCGCAGCTGATGGGTAGCCATGACTTCGGAAGATTAAGCTATTTTGACAAGAGAAGTTCCTCCCCTGGCGCTATCTACAGAGGGAAGTGGAGGAAGAAGCTCTTGTGCATGCTATACTGACAAAAATAAGTCAATAAGAGAAACATATTGAATTATTTAAACAAGTGGCACCCAAGAGATCAAGTGGAAAGCATGAAAACCTGGTGCCGTTATTTGTTGGCCAATCAGGAAATGCCACTCCTTAGTATCTGCAGAGATTCTGTTCGACTTAACTGTATTTATAGAGCATTTTAAAAATACCACCGCTGTATACAAAGTACTGTCCATGGAGCAAAAATCATTCAAACAACAACAAACAAATGAGTTTTAAAGATGGGTAGCGAGGGGGCTTGCCTAACGTTCAGCGGGAGAGACCAGCAACGGAAAAGACTCGATCCCCTCTTACCCTCCGCTTTGTTCTTGGTGCCTCTAATTGTGTCTGGTCCGCAGACCTAAGGCAATGGGCAGGTGCGCAGGGGCGGAGGAGCTCTTCACTGACAAATTCTTCTTCCGGTCGGTGCATGATGCAGAGATGAAAGTCCTCTGGATTTTCCCGGGTACGGGTTTTTGAAATTTCTATGAAAATCTCTCCGGAGAATTGAGGAAAATTAGCCTAAAATTAATCTGGATATTAGTTGACAACATTGAACGAAGACGCGTTTGAGTTCGTTGTTTTGCTTTCACGAGCGTAGCCATGTTGAAACACTAACACTAGTAACAGTAGAGATTTTCGTCTCTTTATCAACACATTTGCTAAACCCAGTGATGGAAATGGCGGGTGATGAAAAAAGCGGAAAGGGGTGTGGCCTGGACGGGGGCGTGGCCACTACAAAAGTGGCACTAAACATGCTGAAGATAAAGTGTATTCAATTTAATAATTATAATAATAATAATAATAATAATACATTTTATTTATAAGCGCCTTTCAAGACACCCAAGGACACTTTACAATAACAAAACAATAAAACACACTATTTGAAACTTGAACAGAAAAAAATCACAAGATTGTTCACTATTCTTTCAAGTGAAAATTTGTGCAATTTTGCTTATGCATTCCTGGTGAGCACCAATATGTAACTTCAAATTTGCTGCTCAAAATCAAAACTAAAAAAGTAAACACATTCC
>NW_017805144.1:447102-480359 GCF_001891065.2 Hippocampus comes | reverse complement strand
TGTGCACACAAAAGGAAGATTAATCATTGAATGTCGAGTATTTGAATAGCGTTTTGTGTAAACTAATTCATGCGTGATCAGCCAAGTGCGCGTGCGTGCGTGTGTGCGTGCGTGTGCGTGTGTGTATGTATATATATATATATATTTATTTATTTATTTATTTTTTCGGGAATTTTCAGAAAAGTCCACTTTCATCTCTGCCTATAGTGTACATGCATATATATAATTTTTTATTTTTTCCGGAATTTTCAGGAAAGTCCACTTTCATCTCTGATGATGCAACGTAATGAGGAACCGAAAATTTAAAATGCAAATGATTCCGAGAGAATCTGAATGTTAGTCCCATTCCAACCCATTCTTGAGATTGGATGTCCAATCCTAAAGCCGCTATCTATTTGACTCACACAAATGCCTCATGTATTACCAGCCAAAATGGCAGGTACGTTTTTATAAACACCCGCCAAAATGTATTTTAACCCACATTTAGAAGGTTGGAGGGTGTCAATTTAAAACCCTGTATCCGGTTACATTGAGACAATTGGTTAAACTAGTACAGTCAACTGCATAGCACTACGCTGTCGGTACGCAGTCCAGGTCTTAGCAAACCCTGTCTGGAAATGAAGGAAAACAACTTTAAAAAGTCTTCAGTGTCTTTGCTTTTGTTGAGTTAATGATATGGACTTATTGTACACTATTGTACTGCACTAATCCCCAAGAAATTATTTTTTTTAATACATTAAATCAATGGACGCAGCTGCCAATGCCATCTTGTCAAAGCCCCTAAATAGCTTGGCCATCCAATTTGTGATGTTAGACTTGATTACTCACTAATTGTTAATTAATACTGCTGTCTCAGATGCATCTGACAATTTCTCTTTCTTCTTTCCCTTTTTCTCTGTCAGGTTTTTACCATTTTTGCCTTTGCCACTACTGGAGGTTACTCTGGGACATCTCACTTCACAGTCAAATGTCCTAATTCTGCGGACCCAATCGATGTAAAGCCTGTGTTTGGATACCCATTCAGGTAGAAAATGTAAATCAATAAAAGTAATATGTATTTTGGGACTTGATACATATGCATGAAAGCATATGTATTGTTTGGGTTGGGAATCAGCATTGGTGTTTGGGCATAGCTATCAAACTCGAGGCCCGCGGGCGAGATCTGGTCCACCACATCATTTTATTTGACCCCGAAAGCAAATTATGTATATCTACTTTTTCTTGCAAAAATATAAAAATTGTCAATTGTTTTCCCTTCAACAAATGTTGAAGTCTTACAAACATTTTTTCTAAACCTATCCCCTTTTTGAATTCAATGTAATATCTGAGCAAACAGTTTTGACTGGACTCTGATATCAAAACTCGTTATTCATCTGTTTGTTGTGTATATGTAATATGAGGCAATCATACATTCATTTGGGGTTACGCTTCACGGTCCCAACAGCCCTCTGAAGGAAACCATAACTGCGTTGTGGCCTGCTATGAAAATGAGTTTGACATCCCTGGTGGGAATTGAAATCACCCGGTTTGTCATTACTCCTTTATCTCTAAATTCACAGGATTAAAAAGCTTAACTTGAATAAATGCTGCTGACAATGCTGAGTTTTATCCAGAAGGACGTGCCAGCATTTTGTTTCTCTAATAGTTGTGCTCCGAGTTCATGAATTGTATTAAGATTCAGATCAATGTCATTCACATTTCCACATCATCAGTTTGTTTTATTAGCCCATCAAACAAGGTTGGGAAGGAAGGAGGAGTTGACATGTGCTATATAATTCCAATTGAAAAGAAAGAAACCAACAAATAAACTCAAAAGCCACTTTCTGGCATCATCTCCTTTCCTGAAGTGCTTCCAAAGTCAATCTTGGAATTCTTAATGATAATCCTTGGCATTAGCTTTGTTTATTTAATGAAAGAAAATGTATCCCATTTTGTTGCACATCTGCCCTGCAATCAATTTGAGTGAATTTGTGTGAGTCTGCAAGTTAAAATATATTTGAAATTACATTTCTATACCCTGTTCTTGCTCTCCTGGACTAACAAGCAAGCCAGGTGAGGATGTTTATTTTATGATTACTGTCATGAATCATGCTCCAGAGTCACTGGGCTGACTGTAAAGTGTTTGTCTTTTCTCCTATTTCATTTAGGTTGTCAGCATACCCTTATGAGATTCCTTCATGTGATAGCAGTCCTTCAAATCACACCTTCCTCCAGGGAGACTTTTCCTCCTCTGCAGAGTTCTTTGTGTGTGTGGGTGTGTTTGGTTTTCTCTACTGCACCGCTACACTGATTCTCTACTTGGGTTACCAGCATGTCTATCGTCAGAACACCCGTGGTCCCTTCATCGTGAGTACTTCTTCGATATTCATAATATTCATATCCATTGGTTCAGAGAGATGATTTAAAAATAACTATATAAAATTCAGAGGCCATCCCATATGAAAAACCTTCACAGGTACTCTGCACATGCTAAAGCAAGGGGGCTGCTTTAGGGTGATTTTATCCAGTGAGAAGCCAAAGAATTAAGTTATTTCTGTAGGTGGTAAATACCAACCATACACAGTACAGATGCAGTAATAGACACTGCTTCCAAAAGGAAGGCCAGTTGTTAGGATACATTAGAGCGTCCGCCATATTGGATGTTTCAAATCTGCCTAAAGAAAGTAAATGGACTGGACTTTTTAACGCATATCATCACATATTATTTCACACTGTTTGTGTTAAATAACGTTCATGCAAAAATTAGAAAAAAAAAAAATTTCTGGCATCAGGCGCAAACTTCACAGATGAAAAACAAAGGAAACAAAAAAGCAAAACCTGCCTGTTTGTCTAACCTGCCTAAACATTGCATCATGATTTTCAACACTTGATGTTGGTCATTACTTTGTATTAATAACATACCCATGTTGGAACTGATCAAAAATATCAATTTGCAAAAAAAAAAAATAATAATAATAATGTAATTGACCAGTTTGTACTTGAGAGATTGCCAACCAAAACTAGCAATATTTTAGTTTGGTGCTTGACTAATACCTACAAAGTATCTTAAATATAAAAGCATTAAATAGTTGTTTTCACAAAATTAAAATTATGTACAAACACACACTAATATTTCTGAGAGACGGATGTGAGTAACGGACCATCCAACCTTAACACCACTCTGCCCTTCCATGAGCGAGGCAGAATAAGAAAACCTAAACTCCTCCCCGGCAGTTAAGTAGCCCCCTACTCTAGTGATTCCCTGTCACCTGTTTGCGATGATCACTCCTGTGATGGTTTAAAAACAGAGATCGCCTTTGTTGTTTTATTTTTCGTGCTCTTGTTGTTCTTCATCTACTTCTTTCCCTTCTTCCTATTCTTCTTCTTCCTCCTCCTCCTCCAGTTCCTGAATTGTAGATGTGACGTTTGAATAGAGTACAGCGGTAATGTTTATATTTCGCTGGTGATGATACTGTATACAGTGGGGTTTTTTTTGTTTTGTTTTTTAATATATCAAATGAACTACCGATAATGGCAATCAGTGGAGACAGAACAGCAGAAACTCTGAACCTTCTGACTGCAGTTTGACTTTCCCACCGCTTTCTCAGCGAGCAAAGAAAATCGCAATTTAGTTCATTTGGGGCCATTTAGTTGAATAGGAAAGAACTTTGTTTAGAAACTAGTTTCACTTCCCACATTCCAAGAATATGCATGCCAGGTTGATTGAGCACTCCAAATTGTCCCTAGCTGTGATTGTATGTGCAAATAGTTGTTTGTCTGTGTGCCCTGCGATTGGCTGGCCACCAGTTCAGGGTGTCCCCCGCCTACTGCCCAAGGGCAGCTGGGATAGGCTCCAGCAACCCCGTGACCCTTGTGAGGATAATTATATCAGATGAAGGATAAATGGATGGATGAATGGATGGATATTTGTGTTGCTTACCTTTCCCATAAGACTGTTGTTGATATGACACCTACAGTGGATTTCCTTGCAATTTCCGTTTAAATAAAAATGTTTAAAACATGTCAAAATACTGCTTTGTATAAAAAAAAAAAATGCTGATTAATTATTGTGGAGAATAATTTGAAATTTTTTTTAATGAAATTCTGAATAGAAAAATAAGCCTGTTTGCTGATAAATCGAAACTGTGCCTGGGCTTCGTAAAGTGCTCCCTATAATAAACCAACTGGTACCACTCCCTTTAGATTGCCTAGTTTAATTCAGCAAGGAGAAAAAATAACTAGGCTACCAGCAGAGTGTCATTTCAAAATATACCACCCATATTAACAGATGAAATTCGTTAGCTTAAAGAGAAAAGACAAACATGAATTTATACTGTGAGATCAGCGTGCCACCAATGCTTCTGTTTGCTTTCTACAAGGATCTGATGGTGACTGCTGCCTTCGCCTTTCTGTGGCTTGTGTCCTCATCAGCCTGGGGCAAAGGTCTGACAGACGTTAAATGGGCCACAAACCCAGGCCACTTGGTGGAGAATTGTGCACATTGTCAAGCAGGAGAATTTCCCTCCATGGGACGCCTAAATGCCTCAGTGGTGAGTCAAGTTAGGCTTTAACAGGTTTGTCGTTCCTAAGTTTTGAAAAAAAGAATCCCTGTCTCTCATTAAGAAAGCTTAACAGGCATATAATGTTCATGTACTCAAGCTTTAGAGTTTTATTAAGACACATTTCCACCAAGAGCTGTAGAAAAGTGATTGTACAAACCAATTTCTTATTTATTTGTTTATTTTTATATATACCCTTTGGAACATTTGATATTTAAGCAAGATTTGTATTGTATGCAGTGCCATCATCCAATGGTCAAACTGCAGTATCAAACTGTGCCACAGTATGTTTTTGTTTTTTGTTTTTTTCAGAGGTGCATTCATTTTCTGGTATCTTGTGCATTGATTTGAATACTGGACAGCTGTGTAAAAGGCAGCGTTTGGTTCACTTTTCTCGAACTAAATAGGCTGTCGTTGTTCTTTTAACTTTTTAGTTTAAAATTAAATAATGTTTTTATATCACATTTACATTATTTCTTTTTTTTTCTTTTTAATCTTGGAATCACTTTTTTCCATGTACCATTTCAAATTACCATCATCATAAATTTTTAAATCTACAGCAACTAATCCTTGCACTTGACTTAATTCAGTGCGATGATAAACAGTGCGCTGCCGTTCTGCCTGGGCCTCAACGCTAATTTCAAGTTAATTCACCTTGCTCTTCTTCGCATATTTCTTTACATTAATTTCACTCTACTCCTCTTTCTGTTTGACTTAAGAGTTAATATTAATAATTTGTTTGAATAAAGTTATATATAATTATATCAAATATATTGAAGGTGAATTTTCACCCAATTTTGGCACATCTTCTACCCTATGGCTCGCTTGGCATCTGCTTATCTTGCCTGATGGGTGAACTGGCTCTGCTGTAAAGTAGATTTTGGTTTTCAGGCAATCTATAAAACACAGAATACTTGTCGTTCGGTGTCTAAGTTCCCATCTATTCTCTTGTCTTTTCACAGATTTTTGGCTTTTTGAATCTGATCCTTTGGGCAGGAAACTGCTGGTTCATTTACAAGGAGACTTCGTTCCACAAGGATCCCAGCCCACCTGCCACCATGGAGGAAGGAGGGGCCCCTGGGCCTTAAGTTTGAGGCTGGCTCACTAGTTCCACTCAACAAAGGCAATCCTCCCAGTTTCGATTGAATTTTCATTTTCATATTATTCTCACTTGACTTCAAACTGCTGTTTTTTTTTGTTTTTTTTAAGAGAGCTTTTTTAAACACTGCACCCCTATATTATAAAACATGTGGGTTCTAAACTTGTTTTTTATGAAACAGCAGGCCCCATTTGCTTCTAGATTGCCTTCCCTTGATGTTTTCCTTTGACAAAATAAAATAGAAGTTTAAATGTAAGAATGTTTTGTTGGTCAAAAAAACAAATCTTAATTTGCGGTATGAGATTAATGAAAGATGTTTTTGTCCATTTGTCGACACAACAGAACATGCAGCCTGGATCATTTTCAGGAATATGTAACAATCAAAAGGTAGAAGAAATGTGAAAAAATAACAAATAACCAAACCAGGGTTAAAGCACTCCCATTTTTTTAATTGATCGTACAATGTTAATTCCAGTGAAGTTGGGATGTTGTATTAAACATAAATACAAACAGAACACAAGAATTTGCAAATCATGTTCAACCTATATTTAATTGGATACCCTACAAAGACAAGATATGTAATGTTTAAACTGATAAACTTTGTTTTTAGCAAATAATCATTCATTTAGAATTGTATGGCTGTAACATGCTCTGAAAAAAGCTGGGACAGGGTCATCTTTGTTTACCTCTGTGTTACATCACTTGATCTTTTAACAGCATTCAAGAAACGTTTAGAAACGGAGGCCACTAATTACTAAGCTTTGTTGGGAATCCTATCCCATTCTTGCTTGATGTACAGCTTCAGCTGTTTAACTGTCTGGGGTCTCCGTTGTTGTGTTTTAACCTTCAAAATGCGCCACACATTTTCAATTGGAGACAGGTCTGGATTGCACACAGGTACCTGCACTCTTTTACTGAGAGGCCTCACTTTTGTAATGCGTGCAGAATGTTGTTTGACATTGTCTTGCTGAAATAAGCGGGGACCTCAATGAAAGACGTTGCTTGGATAGCAGCATGTATTTGTTCAAAACCTGTATGTACCTTCCAGCATTAATGGTGCCTTCACAGATGTGTAAGTTACCCATGCCATTGGCACGAAAACAGCCCCTGACCATCCCAGATGCTGATTTATGAATGTTGAGTCCATAATAGTCCAGATAGGTCTTTGTCTCTTTGGCCCGGAGAACATGACATCCACAATTTCTAAAATTAATTCGAATTTTGGACTCATCAGACCACAGAACACTTTTCCACTTTGCATCAGTCCATCTTAGATGAGCTCAAGCCCAGGGAAGCAGGTATTTTCTAAAAACAATAAAGTTTATCAGTTTATAGATTGAATGTGATTTGCTGATCATTTTATTCAGGGTTTTTTTTTTTTAATCTTTAACACAATGTCCCATCTTGGTTGAAATTGGATTTGTATTAATCACATTATGCAACATGAATGCATCTAAAACTAGAAATATATCATATTTTCTCATCTGAAACATCTTAATAAAAACCACACCCATTACACCTGATAAAACCTAATGTTGTGTTTCAGGAACAAGTTCCAGAAAGTAACCTACTTTATGTAAATTGCATCAAGATACTGTGCGGATTCCAAAGCCTACTGCTAAAATGGTTAAAAATACTCTATCCTAAAGGTTAGATTATGTTGAAATGTCTTTTTTTTATTTTTTTAATCAAGGAACAGGACCAGACTGGGCTGGTTACTAAAACTACTGACAGTGCTTTATTGCGTTTCTGAACTGCCTTCAGGGCTTTCAGAGCAGGGAGTGACAGCCAAGCTGCCAGCTCCACAACCCCACATTTTAGTGAATTGAAAAGACACGTCTGAATTACTGATAGCTACGGGTGCTGCTGTTTCACCGTTTTTTGTTTTTTTTGGTCAATGTCACTGTTAATTGCAGACACTATTTTGCCAAAGTCCACTACAGAGCTTCTTTGCCCTTCAGGTGATAATGTCTAACTAATAACATAGGAAAAAAAGAATGTTAAATCAGGACTTGGAATGGCAGTTTTCAGCTTGGATCAGGATCAAGCTCCGCTGTCTCCATGTTTACAGGACTGCAGTGGAATAATTTAGAGTTTAGTTGAACAGTTTTACATTTAATCTGTTCAACAACGTTAAGATTTGTCTTTTGCCATAACTTTTAATGACCTTATTTGTATGCAAACCGCTTATTATTTTTGCCATTGCAATGTTTTAAATTAGGTTTCTGTTTTCATTTCCATCTTCACATTAGGGAAAGATGTCCAATGCGCAGCTTATCTTTATTACTGTACTTTGGTGTTCAACATGTTTTGCAACTGCATATCTGTTTGCTTGAGTGAGTAACAAGTGGCATAATACGTTTATTGTATGTGATCCTGCTGTTTTCCACACTGGCTTCCAACAATCATTTTACCATCTAATACCGTATGTGAACCCTGCCACCACAACTACCGCTTGAGTGCCTTGTACCTAATTAGGGTTCATTTAATAAATTCATGCGTGGGTCTGTCATTCATATATATATATATATATATCTCTCTCTCTCTCTCTCCTCGGGTGGTGTCTGTCCCACATTTAGCTCGGGTCCTCTACCAGAGGCCAGGAAGCTTGAGAGTTCTGCGCAGTATCCTGGCTGTTCCCGGAACTGCGCTTTTCTGGACTGAGATGTCCGTTGTTGTTCCCAGGATCTGTTGCAACCACTCATCCAATTTGGGGGTCACTGCCCCGAGTGCTCTGACCACCCCAGGCACTACTGTCACCTTTACCTTCCAGGCTCTCTCCAGCTCCTCTCTGAGCCCTTGGTATTTCTCCAGTTTCTCGTGTTCCTTCTTTCTGATGTTTCAATCACTTCGGACCGCTACATCCACTACAACGGCTTTCCTCTGCCCTTTATCTATGATCACGATATCCGGTTGGTTCGCCATTACCATCTTGTCAGTCTGTATCTGGAAGTCCCACAGGATCTTCGCTCGGTCATTCTCCACCACCTTTGGAGGTGTTTCCCATTTTGACCTTGGGGTTTCCAGTCCATACTCCGCACAGATGTTTCGGTAGACTATGCCAGCCACCTGGTTATGGTGTTCCATGTAAGCTTTCCCTGCCAGCATCTTACACCCTGCAGTTGTGTTGGATCGTCTCAGGTACCTCTATGCACAACCTACACCTTGGGTCTTGTCTGGTGTGGTGTATCTGGGCCTCTATGGCTCTGATGCTCAGGGCCTACTCCTATGGGCCTAAACCACCTCATTGGGGAAAATACCCCAAATGTCACATTTCCCCAGAGGAGTCTGACTGTTAATTCAAGAGTTGAGTTATACACCACTGTTTGATTGACACCCATGTTTCAAGCATGGTTGAGACAAGATGCCTGTGCTTAACCACTTACATGGATTAGCACAGGCCAAGTTGTGTTCACATGTAGTAGCCCGTGACTTCTGTTCACCATGAAAGAACTCACACAGTCATTTGTTTAGTCAGAAACAGTAGTTAGTCCAGTGAAGGAAAAAGATTATTACTCAGATATCACATAACAATAACTGCCTTGTTTATTTTGAATCACCTAAACAAAAAAAGGTTTATGCATGTCATGGTTTATGTTCCACAGTCATGGAGTAAACAGGCGATTCTAGTAAGTCCTTGAAGGCCTAGTGTTGCTGTGATGTTTAATCCTTATGAAAATTTGTATATCTATGCATGTCTGTTGAAGAGACTTTAAATTCATTGTTCCCCATGCTTTGTAGAATATTAAAAATATAAAATACAGTGCTTCTTTTTTCTTTTGTACAGTGCTTCATTTTTATTTTTAGACCACCTCTCCCTATTTGAATCAGAGACCATCCAGCATCATGAAGTGAGTCCATGCTGACTGTTTGTTTTCAATGAGCGCTCAATATTTTCACCATTTTGAACAGGAATGGTGCATTTTACACTGAATTGGCCTTTGTATGCTAACATTTTAGATGGCTCACTGTGCTTGCTTGAGGAGTCTCTAGCTATGTGTGTGTTTCTTATCTTGATTTTGTGTTCTACTGAAGACACGACAGCCTTGAAGACTGAGGGAAGTGGCAGACGTAGGTATGTATAAGCAGATGTTGTTGGGTACTTTGGGCACCAAATTTTAAGACTCCATTGTCAGATGCACACAGCACTCAGCTCGGAACAGGAAGCATTCCAGTAACTTTTTTTTTTTTTATCTTCACAGAATCATAGAAGGCCGTGGCGTGTTATGTTAAAATCTCAAAGGAGAAATGCCCATGTAACATTTCTACACATTAACTGTCACTGGTTGTTTTACTTACGTATCCGAAAAAAACGCGCACGCGACAAGTTCCTAGCTTGTCGCGTGCGCGACTTATGACGTAAGCAGTTTGCCGCGCAGTGATGATGGCGGTGCGTGAACGCGCAGTGAAAGTAATGGCTGCTCTCGATCGGCGGGTGCCTAGCTTCGATGATTTCGTGGGTCAAAGTTGGACTGCTTGGACCGAGTGGTCCGGTGTGACAGCACCTGATGGTAAGAGAACGTAATGATGCCACATCTGGCTGCTACGAATCAGTTTCATAAAAAAACCCGAGGGTTTATTTTCGTGTAAACGTAGGGAAGAGCTAGCCATGTTACCCAAACAAAGACCCTGCCGGGTCCTAGCGCTGGATGGGTAACATGTTGCTCTACACTGGGTCCATCTGCATATGTTGTCAGGAAAAAAAAAGGACCGGGGTAAATAATATGGGTCCATTGTAGTTTGTATAATAGTGTTGGAGCTGTGTTAAAAGTCATGTAGCCTGTGTTTGTCGGATGTGGCCAAATTTGATGAACTGAGCCGGGCAGCGGTGACATCAGACCAGAATGAAGCTAGTATGGCAGGCTGTGCGTGCAACTTCTTGCCGTGAAAAGCTAGGCTAGGTTGCTAACAAGCCAGACAGAATTCGTTGACGGCAGGATAGTTAGTTAGCGTTAGCGTGCCAGCTAAGTGGCCGGGTGATTCTGAGCATAGACACCGGTGACAGAGGAGGAGTCTGATGCTGTTACCACCATGTAAACGATGGCCCAAGCTTTGCCATATTTAAACGCCACTCTTGGTTTTTTTCGCCTTATTCGAATACTTGACCCCGATTTCCTTTGCGAGTCCCGTCCACCGCCAATGTACTGACGTTGACTATGTTTGTGTGCCCGAGGCAGTCAACTGTGATAGTTCCTTTCCAAAATAGTTGGCTTTTTCCAGCTTTCAGTTTTTTTGCGCTCACCCATTGTTTGGTATCCATGCAGCTGCAAGTCTGCTCCCAACTCACAAATAAAGTCTGCCTAGACAGCTTCTGACCATTAATACACTTTCCTTACTTCTAACTACGCTAATACATTGAACTTGATGCTGCCACCACCACCTTAAATGTCCAAACAGTTTACCTATACAGCCGTTTGTTCAACATAGCTCAAGGGCCTTCTTAGCGTTCGTGCAAAACAATATTTTAGCTTTTAGTTCAACTCGCTTTCCAATAACCCACAGTGCAACTTCATATGAATGCCACACTTCTCGGAGATGGACAAGCATAATGAAAATGTTTGATTGTTTGTTTTAATGTATGCTGTTTTAGGAGCTGGTGTGGATGACTGCAATAAAAATGGCAAAAAGGCTGCAGAGGCAATGTCACTCAGCAGGGAGGGTAGGTCGAGCATCCGTTATGAACTTTTGAAAACAACCCATTGCTGGTATTTTTGTTTTCTGTCATGTTTTTATTGCAGCAGCTTTGTGACAAGATGCCTCTATTTATAATGTTGATGATAAGATTATCTGCAGTGTAGGTTTCTGTGATTCCCCACCTTCTGTATTTTAATTATATAATTATAATGCACATTCTTGACAAAATCTAGCAGTTCTGACCATACATGGTGTAATGAAAAACAGGCATTGGAAATTACATGGCACATGGTCACCACAGCATAAATCTACCTTCCAGTTAGATATCATCAAATGTATTTTGTATTCATGCACATACTCCCACAAAATTAATGTTGTGATACTTCACCATTGGTCAAATAGTCTGTTCCACGTCACTGGTCAAGCTTCACCTTGTTTTGATTTCACATAATTTTTCACATCAGAAAATATTTCTCAATCATGCTTTTAATTGTACTCTACAAAGGTAAAAATGAGTTAACCACTGTTCACATTGACATGTACAAACACTCTGTCTCGACCTAATTGAAATTGATCATGCATGCTTTTTAAATAAGAAAAACCTTTGGACTTAATGTGAGGTGGCAACTAGGTACACTGATGTCTCCCAACATGCTGATGTTTCTTGTGATATCACACATTACGTGCATTGCAAAAATTCTTGAGCCAAATAAAAAGACAAGCTCAATTAATTATTTCTATACTTTGAGAACTCACAAGCTCTGCTGAGCTCTCGCTTTATATTCTGTTCTACATGTACAAGTTCCTCCCCGGGACACAAACTTGCTAAATTATGCTGTGTGTTCCAACATATATTTCGCACAAAGGCATAAAGACACGAATTTATTCAATTTATTGAGGATAGAAAGCATGTATTTATTTTATGTAGTATTTTTAGTCATTATTTGAAGTCCTCATGGTAATCGTCTTTGATTAAATAGAAGCACATTTGCCATGTTTGTCACTGAACAGTCCTCTCGGTTCTTTTAACAGACATGTCAATCTTTGGTCTGTACCCTGGCTATGACGACTTCTACCTTGTGGTGTGTAGCCACTGTGGTCAAGTAGTGAAGCCACAGGCATTCGAGAAGCACTGCGAAAGGAGACATGGTCCTCTGGCCAAACTTTATGCCCGAATACGTTCTCCGGCTCCCCAACCCCAGCAGAGGACCCATCACAGCCATTCTCCTTCTCAGGGGACCAATTCCATTCCCGCTTCAGCATGGGATGGTCGAGGCCAAGGCAGCGGGTCAGTAAAACCGCCCCCACAAGCCCCTTCGACACCACCTCAGCACAGACCCCCCAAAAACACAAAGGAAGGAGTAAGGTAAGAATGGGGTGGGTTGTTCGGGGGTAATCAGTGATTTGATGTATTTGTATTACTGTACATTCAAATGCATGCTTGGGTTCATTCTTATGTTTAAAGGTGAAGTTCCGATTCAGTTCCACATTCACCTTATGGGCCTCATTGAGTGCAGCTTGGTCAAGTCCTTCCACAGTGACTAAAGCCCCATTTCCAGTTCCTGTTTTGGGTTTAGTCTGAACAGTTGGCTTTGTCGTTTAAAGAGCCTGCATCGTGCAGAATCAACTTTTTTCAGCTTTTACTCAGATTAAAATGCTAATTCCCCACCAAAAATACCCCCAGAGTTGGTGAGTCTGTCTCCCCTCATTCAGCCATTTCTGAGCATTCCTGTTCATACCTGCATTAGCTCCACCCAATCCAAGAAAACGACCGGGTCCTCAATCTTATACGTAGAAGATTGAGTGAGCCACACAAGCACCATCCCTGCAAACTGAACACACACCCATTTTCTCTGAGCAGGCAGTGGGAGGCCTGACGAGTATATCTCGGAAAGAGGCATTATTAGCGGCCACCTCAGGAAGAGCTAATAGGCTGGAGTACAGAGCACCTAATGTGACATGTTTTATCATGGAAGGAGAGAACTTTATGGACACTTTCAGTCAGTCATGTATGTGATGATGACAAACCCAAATAACAACAATGGTACCTGCACTTCATACACACATTTGAACAAAATAGATGTACAGTGGTACCTCTACTTCCGGATGTCTCTTCATACGAAATTTTCAAGTTACGAAATGCGTCAATGGGAAAATATTGTTGTTATGAAAGAAATTTCAAGATACGAAAGGTAAAAATACAGTATGGGCTGCTGTTCGCAGCTCCGAGTTTCCTGAATGCAACATACTGAAAGCTGCTCTGCCAATGGCTATTACCGAGCATCATCCTGGTGTCCCATTGGCTAAGAAGGACCTCTACCGGATGTGTCTATGTGTGCGGATAGATATGCGTGTATGCAGCATCCTCGTCATTCACCCCTCGGGCCATGAGGTGTTCTGATAGTTTTACGTAAATGTGAATCACCCAAAAAAGTGTTCACCCGTCGGGCGATCGCTCACTATGCTGATGTTTGCCTTGGACATTTTCGAAGGATTGTTAAAAGCCAACAAAAGCAAACGTCCTTGGATCAGTTCTTTACAAAACGGCAGGCAAAAATTACTTCGAAGAGAGAACATGGACAAAAGAGGTAAAAAAAAACTATGAGGACGCAGTTACGTTAAATGACCATCATTTTTATTCGTTACTCTAGTCCAGGGGTGTCGAACTCATTTTTGTCATGGGCCACATTTTAATTACCGTTTCCCTTGGAGGGCCGTTATGACTGAAACCATAAAAAGAAGTCAAGAAAAACTGTTCACTCCACTCTTGTTTAAGTTACTGTCAGGACGGGTTTGGTTACAAGAAAATGCTTACAATATCCTTCTTATTTATTACAGATCAGAATTTGAAATTTTGGTACAGATTTTAGCTAGCATCATGGAAGTTCACATGTTTGATTTGCTTTTGCGGGCCACGTAAAATGAGGTGGCAGGCCAGATCTGGCGGTTGATCCATAGCGCCGGTAACCATGTACAGTAGCCGTCCATGCAAATGAATTCAACCAGGAACACCCAAGTTACAGAGCATTTAACTTACCTGTGCAGCCCTACCCAGTTATTATTATGTACATAGAAATATTGTAATGCTCGGTTATCTCTCATTAGTAGACATTCCCCACTGGAAAAATCATCCCATGGCAGCCACACAGATTCATCAGTATTCAAGCAGCCGCCACCTCTGGAGCCTCCGATTAGCTCACCACCCTCAATCCTCAGAGACCCCCCATGGCCACACGGAGGCACCCCACCTGCTCGGCCTTCACCCACTGAAAGGTCCCCAACCCAAAGGAAGGATTCTTCTCCAGGCTCTGTGGTCCAAAGCCACCGTATTCCCAAGCCATATAACAAAGTGGCCTCCAGTAAGTGCAGGGGATCTTGGGGTCTTGTAAAAAAGTTCGATTTTGAAGGATATATTGTTATTTTCGAGTTTGTTTGTGTCAATATAACAATTGAATCGTATTTTATGATGAAATATGTTCATTGTTGCTTTGAATGTGACGTTAAACATGAATGGTTTTGTCTTCCCAGAAAGAGAGTGTGACTTGGACAAACACTGTGGTGTCCTCGATCCTGACAGGAAGAAAGTCTGCACTCGCCTCTTGACATGCAATGTAAGCTCCAAACCTTGATGCAGTCACTCATTTTTATTTTTAGTTTTTCCCTTCTGATTATCACCTAGTGTCTGTACCCCACATAAGAAAAGTTGTTTCATCTCAGACAACCCTCAAATGTATTGTTGGTAAAATGGTGGTGATTAATTCACAAGTTTTGTGTAAATTTATCCCCATCAAATGTTGAGATATTTGAATAAAAAAAGCTACAATAACCCATCCAGAGAGGTCGGATGGCTTCTAGCACAGCAAGGATAGTTCATCTGGAAATTGGTGTGTGTGAAGCCGGAAGTGCCTGTGAGGCCGCATCAGTCTAGTTCAGGGGTAGGGAACTCCAGTTCCTCGAGAGCCATATCCTGCCTGTTTTAGGTCCTTCCCTAATCCAACACACCTGATTCAATTGTTCAGGCCTTGACAGAGCTTGCTGATGAGTTGATCATTTGAATCAGGTGTGTTGGAGTAGGGAGGGACCTAAAACAGGCAGGATATGGCTCTCGAGGAACCGGAGTTCCCTACCCCTGGTCTAGTTGATAGGATGACCTGTTTAACAGGAAATGGAATGGGTGATTGGAGAGAGACACAGGAAATGATTCTAATTTTAAACCTGTTCTGAATGCATAAGGTCTTTTTCCTGTTTTTTTTTTGTTTTGTTTTTTTTTTTTACTTCTTCCTCAAAAGGAAACATAGGATTCAACAGTATACGTGAGCTATGCTTCTTGAGTTTGATGATATAGCTGTTCAAAACACAATGTCCAACACAATTTGTATTGGATTTTGTTTCCCCCCCCAATCTTTCTAAAATAAATTCTTAACCCTTTTTAGGGTAGTTATTTAAATACTTTGAAAACTTCAGTACAGGTTTTCTGAATATTAAATTGTAATTTAAAAAAATGTTAAAAAGTGACTTAGTACATATCCTCTTCTTCAGATCCATTCCATCCACCAGCGTAGGAAGGTGTTGGGTCGCAGTAAGAAGTTTGACCAGTTAGTGGCTGAACTCAAGACGAAGGTTCGTGAGAAGGGGGCACAATCGCTGGAGGGAGGTTCCTCTTCTGGACGGTCCCCCAGCCCAGAGGCACTCAGAGAACAAGATGGTGCTCCACACTGCCGGAGATTTTTGGCCAGCCTCCCTGCCTTCAGGTTAGCTTTGCTAAAACAAGCAAAGAATGCATTGTACTCGAGCTTGGCGCTAATTCAAGATCAATATGTATCGGGATAGGCACGTGATCAGTATCAATAGAAAATGCATTCGATAAAATGTTGGAGAGAAAAAAAAATCATCACGCCGACCCTGATTATTGAGAATGTTGAAGGCAGTGCGCGGGCAACCTTCTGCACATGCGCCACAGATAATGCAAGGGCCGCAAATAGTACAAATAATGGCACCATAGCTGACATCGACTGGAAGCCCAAGCCCAAGGATTTACTCTACTGACTATTTCGCTGAGGTTTCAATATGATTTTAAGCAACAACATTGCCAGACCAACAACCGGTGTCACCATGTTTGAATGAAACAGGTGTGGTACCTACATCACTCACATATATTTTTACCACAACCATCACTTTTTCATCGACAGGTACATATGAAATCATAAATATGGTGACGTATTGTTGTAAAAGACAAAATGTGTATTCTCCATGCTATTTTTCTAGCGCTTGGCGGTGGTGACAGACATCTGTGTTCCCGTGCTCGCTTAACACGCAAATGGATCTTTCAACTGTGTGAAAGCCTTGCGTTTTGATTGCCGATAAATCTGCGACATTGCCACGTCGTATAGTTGCGATTCAAAAGCAGTGGCCAAATCACTGCCACTTGTGAAATCTCAGAACCCCACACACAACTAGGGTTGCGGTAGCCCTATGGCATTGCCACTGTACATAACACATCTTTAGATAAGTCACATTTGCAAATAGTGGCCAAATGTTGTTGTTGGTTTTTGTTTGTTTTTTCAAATAAAAGCTGGTACTACATGAGCTCACCTTGTCGTTACAGTCGCTCCACGGCTAATTCAGAGGGCACCCCAGATAATGATGGGCAGTTGCAGGATGAGGGAAGCCTCAGAGTTCCATCCCCTCTTGTCCATGGAACAATTTCCAGTGATGAAAGTGAAACCGAAGGAGCAGAGGACCCTGTTGAGTTCCCATCTTCTGCTGCGCACCCAAGACCAATAGCAGTGAGCATTTGTTTTTTTAGATTAATGACGTTGAGAAAAGAAACCAAGGACTTCACATCAATGTATAGTATTGTTTTGCCTCATACAACTGTTTCATTTGTGTTCAGCCAATGTATTTCAAATCACATTATACACTATGATGCCAAAAGTATTGACTCCTGTGCCTTTAGTTCTGTATGAATATCAATGACACCACAGTCTTAATCAATATGGTCTAATTTTACAGTTTAGAATAGGTCAAAAATTCCCATAAACACACTCCTAAACCCTTTCTGAAATATTTCCCCAGAAAAGTTGAAGCTGTTGTGAGACACACACACACACACACACACACACACACACACACACACACACCAGCCCACCACACCCCTGTTTTTCAGGGAATATGCATACTGAATGTTTATCAGTTTTTTAAAGAATATTTGGGGTTTAAAAAAAAAAGAGAGAGAGACAGAGAGAAAATCAGGGTGGGGAAGGGGGTGTTGGGGCACTTCCCTCAGCTCTTTGCAGGCCGGCCTGATCCCTAGCCCACGTGAGTCGTGCGGGTCCTCTGTATAGTGTTTTTACGCATGCCAAAAATATGGACCTGCCCCCATAATTTGTTACTTGTATATTGCGTTGGACAGGGAAATTTTCCCATAGGGGAAAAAAGTACATTCTCTATTCTTGTCAAACAAGAACATACATAACAGTCCATTTTGACATTCGAGAATAATTTACGGTAAATAACAAAACAGTAAACTGATGACAAATTCATACATATTGATAACATAAAGAAAAACATTTTTTGAACAAAATCCAAGATAAGAAAAATCATCACACTGTCTTGAGTTTTTCAATCTTGTTTTTAGTGTAAAATACAGCTTGCCTGTGGTTAAAAGAGAAAATACCAGGACATATTACTCATGACTATCTTGAGTGATACGCTGTTGCTTGAAAATGTTTGGTTTATTTCAGTGTACATGTTGATTTTCAGAAGTAAAGACCAAAATTGTTGCTATGAAACGATGCCAATTTTACATAAATATGTATCTGCTCTCTCCAGATGTGTTCATTTGGTGGTATTGTGTTGGGCCATGGCATCTACACTTTTGACAGAAGGCTTCACCACCTGAGGTCGGCTTTTAGCAGCATGCTGGAGCAGCACATTAGCGCCCATCTTTGGAAGTAAGTTGGATCAATGTTAACTACTTTATATGTTTCCTATTTTCAGGACGGAATACATCGATATTTTTTTAGTATTTTTATTTGATTTTTGCCAATGATGGCCCAGTGATCCAGTGGTTAGCACGTCGACCTCACAGTGCAGAGATACCGGGTTCAATTCCAGCTCCGGCCTCCCTGTGTGGAGTTTGCATGTTCTCCTCGGGCCTGCGTGGGTTTTCTCCGGGTACTTCGGTTTCCTCCCACATTCCAAGAACATGCATGGCAGGCTGATTGAACACTCTAAATTGTGAGTGTGAGCGTGAATGGTTGTTTGTCCCTGTCTGCCCTGCGATTGGCTGGCAACCGGTTCAGGGTGTCCCCCGCCTACTGCCCAAAGACGGCTGGGATAGGCTCCGGCACCCCCTGCAACCCTTGTGAGGATAAAGCGGATCAGAAAATGAATCAATGAATGAATGAATGTTTTGCCAATGATAACTTCCGAGTGCTGGTGGCCAGTTCTGGATGTATGCCACCTCTCACCCCAAATCAGCAGGAAAAGGCTGCAGCTCACCCTCGACCTTAAAGAGAACGAGCGCGATAGAAAATGGTTAGATTTTGCAGATTGAGCTGCTTCATAGGAACTTCTTGTTGATCTAATACAGAATCTTGGGGTTTTCCTGCTGCCCGCTTAGTAGTTTGTTTTCCTGAAATGTCGGGCAATATAAATAATTGTCCTGCAATTTCAAAACATAATCCAATACTTCTTTCACATACTTTGACCCCTGCGGTTTAAATAGTGAAATGGCTAATTTATTCATTTTTACTCGCTAACAAACTTGATATTTTTCTTTATTTTCATCCCTTTGTCCTCGGTTCTGCACATTCCTGAGAACATAGAGGTGTCCTAATTGTCAAAGGGCTTGTCCCTACCATCACAAAGCAGCGATAGCGCTGAGGTTTAATATGCCCGTGAGCGAGCAAGATGCAACCTAACGTGAGACCAAGCCCTTTTTTGTGATGTCACGAAAACGAAAAAGAAAAAAAAACGCGTGGATATGGGCTGACCAGCTCCAATGTTTACTGTGTGTGTCCCAGAGAGACATACACCAAAATTTATTTGATTAATTTATGTTTTTTATTACGGTGACCAGCTGTGAATATCGCTGAGTGAATATGTGCGTTAACAGTAGCCAATCAGAGTCCAGCTTTTTCTTCTCTACTTTGGTTTGCAAGTTGAAGACGTAAACAAAAAGTAAAAGAAACAAGAAGGAAACAGTGTCTGAACCTGCAGTTAAATGCGCAGCGAGTGGACAGGAGAAAATCAGTGGCAAAAAGATGAGAACTGCTGAATATATGCATTCATATTTTTATATTTATATATACCGTATATGTAGCTCTCTATATATAGATATATAGATATATATATCTATATATCTATATATCTATATATATATATATGTATGTATGCATACATATATATATATGCTGTGTATATATATTGTGTGTGTGTGTGTGTGTGTGTACAGTTACATGAAAAAGTATGTGCACACTTTGGAATTACCTGGATTTCTGCATAAATTGGTCATAAAATATCTTCTGATCGTCACAAAAATAGGCAAAACACAGTCTGCTTCTACTACTACCACACCAAAAATTATGTTCTCGTTTTTTTATTTTTTATTTTTTTTAATTGAACACCATGTAAACATTCACAGTGCAGGATGAAAAAAGTATATGACCCCTGAGGCTAATGAGCTAATTGGAGTCAGAAGTCAGCAACCTAGAGTCCAATCAATGAAACGAGATTGAAGGTGTTGGGTAAAGCTGCTCTGTCCTATAAAAACACACCAGTTCGGAGTTTATTCTTAAAACGCATTGTCTGATGGAAACCATTCCTCGCACAAAAAAGCTTTCAGAAAGACCTTCAATTAAGGATCGTTGACATGCATAAAGCTGGAAAGAGTTAAAAGAGTATCTCTAAAAGCCTTGATGTGCGTCAATCCATGGTGAGACAAATTGTCTATGAATGGAGAAGGTTCAGCAGCGGCCGTCCTGTGAAGATAACTGCAGGAGCACAGCGCAGAATGCTCAGAGAATTGAAGAAGAATCCTAGAGTCAAGTCGAATACAACTTTATTGTCAAATGCGCTGTATGTGCAACATACAGCAAGATGAAATTTCCTCCCTCTCAACCAGACAACAAGACAACTAGAGGAGCCGCTGCAGGTGCCTGCGCCGCCATCATAAGAACAGTTAACATAAAATGACAAAATAATACAACACAACACATAAGACACAGACAGTCGTGCAATCCCAACCACTTTTCCTAAAAACACTTTATTTGAAGCAGTTATAGATGAAAGCTAAGTTTGTCAAGCTCAGAGTGTCAGCTAAAGACTTCCAAAAATCTCAAGAATGGAGTTCATGGGGGAGGACACCACGGAGGAAGCCACTGCTGTCCCAAAAAACATTGCTGTACATTTGAAGTTAGCAAAAGATCACCTAGATGTTCCACAGCATTACTGGCAAAATATTCTGTGCACAGATGAAACCAAAGTTTAGTTGTTTGGAAGGAACGCACAACACTGTGTCGAGAAAAAATGGGCACAGGACACCAACATCAAAACCTCATCCCAACTGTCAAGTATGGTGGATTGGGCATCATGGTTTGGGGATTCTTTGCGAACTCGGGGCTTCGACAGATTGCTATCATTAAAGGAAAAATGAATCCCCAAGTTTAGCAAGACATTTTGCAGAAGAACTTAGGTCCATCTGTCCACCAAATGAAGCTCACCAGAAGATGGTTGATGAAACAGGACAATGGACCCAAAGCACAGAAGTAAATCAACAACAGCATGGCTTCAACAGAAGAAAATACGCCTTCTCGAGTGGCCCAATCAGAGTCCTGGCCCCAACATTGCTGAACTGATACAGTTGTGGAAAGAATAATGGCCCAAAATCCCTCCTGACCATTGTGCAGGTCTGATATGCAACGACAGGAAACGTTTGGTTGAGGTTATTGCTGCCAGAGGAGGGTCAACCAGTTATTAAATTCAGGGGTTCACATACTTTTTCTTGTCTGTGTGTGTGTGTGTGTGTGTGTGTGCGTGCGTGCGTGCGCGTGTGTACGTGTGTACCCACAAAAAGGTTAGATATTTGGCCTTTAGGTGAACTTTCAGGATGTGCCTAAAAAGCATTCAAACCTTTACAGGTGAACAAAATGTGACCTTATCCAAGCTTTTGAATGCACCTATCCTACTGTTCAATGTTTCGGTACTTTTTGCACAAGTTGCTTTTCTCTAATGAGGAGCTTAATGGTGAAAATTCACAAGAGGTGTTTGATCCGTGAATCGACCAATAAATGTCCTGGTTTGATTAGAGCCGGTGTTTTAAACAGTCGTCCTCATCATGCTGTTCACATTTTGACATCATCAGACCACGACGACACCTAACAGTGGATCAACAGTACCTTGCCATTGTGATGCTTCAAACAGAACATTCTCAGACGAAGTGGCCACTGAGCTTAGTGTCACAGACCATCATCAGTTGCAACAGAGAGACAGAGGGACTGGAAGAGTCACAGAAAGATGTAGAAGTGGACATACTTTGATCACATGTCATGCTGATGACAGCAACATTGTCAACAGTGCCCTGAGAAACCGGATGATGAATGCCACTCATCTCCAGGCACGGTTCAGGAAGGTGAGAGGCACCCAAGTGTGATGTCAGACCGTTCGAAACCATTTCCATCAGTGTGGTCTGCGTGATAGATGACCTGCAAGGGTACCTGACCACACCACCAGGCATAGGTGTCATTGTCTTACATGGACCAGGGAGCATTTAAGATGGATGAGGAACCAGTGGGCCTCACTGCTGTTCTCTCATGAAAGTCAATTCACGTTGAGCAAGAATTATTGCTGCCAACCAAGTTGGAGACGTCAAGGAGAGCGCGATGCATCAGCCACTGTTGTCACCAGATGAGCTTTTGTTGGTGGCGGTGTTACAGTGTGGGCACATGTGCCCATTTGGTTCAGAACTGCCTGACACTTTGTGAATGGTACAGTGACAAGGCCATACTACCTGAATAACATGATTGATCCAGTGATTGTGCCCCTACATGAACAACACGGGCCAAATTTCATTATCATGGACAACAATGGTCCAGCTCATCGAGATTGCATCATCAGGGAACGGTTGTTGGAGACTGGTGTACCCCTGAAATGGAATGGCCTGCACTTTCTCCAGACCCGAATCCTATTGAAAACCTGTGAGATCAGTTGAGTCGCCGTGTAGAGGCTCGATACTCTGCACCCCAGAACCTCAATGACCTCAGCTGCCCTTCAAGAAGAGTGGGATGCGGTGCCTCAGCAGATAATAAGTCGACTTGTGAACAGCATGTCATTATCAAGATGTAATTGATGCGCAGGGCAAATGACAAGTTGAGACATTAATTTTTTTTTTTTTGCGGTGTACCCAACATTGTTAACTTTTGTTTCAATGAATTTTTTAAGATGAAGAAATCACCAGTGCATCTTTTTGCCAAAATGTCCTACTTTCATGATATATCACTGTCGCGTGAACTTTTCACATTTTCCATAAATTTCACCTGGAAGCCAGATATCTCTAACTTTTTGGGAGTAGTGTGTATGTACACTGAATACATATTTCCGAATCATTCAAAATATTTGGAGTAACAGTGTTGATCATTTTTTTAATTTTAAGAGAATCCCATTTTAAACACAAAGTGGTGATGGTCATAGTTGAGCAGTAACACTCTTGTGCTCCTCAATTACGCGTTCAAGTTGATGGGTGCAAGTGTATAGTATCCCCCAGTTATCCAAAGTGCTGTGTTGCCTTGCCCGTTTGGGCCCTTGTTCCACACTTTGAGCCCGCATTCATGGGTCCTTAGCCAAAGCGTATTACTCACAATTACGGATTTGACCAGATTAGCAGGGAAATGAGTAACATTTTCTTATGTTTTTTTCCTTTTAATCAGAGATGCCAGTAAACAAAAAATGAACCTATCTCAAAAACCTGACGTGCTAGAAAAAAAATAGACACTTTTAAAATCTGTGTAAAAAATATATATATTGGGGCACACAAAACTGTCTCTCACTGGAATTTGCTGTTGACCAATTTATTCATCCATATTTGGAAAATTGTTCTCACGTTCACTGAGAAAGTAATTAAAAGCTTATTATATTCTTTTAACTCAGGAAAATACCTCAAGCTACCAACCACCAGTGTCCAGCTCCCTCAGCCAAGATTGTTCCCTCGTCGTCTCCCACCTCAATAAGCTGTGCATCCTCCACTAAAGTACGATCGGCTGGTCATATGAAGGCCTCCCTCAAAACTGTGTCGTCGTGCTCTTCTTCCAGTCGTGGGCCGGGGAGACACTCAGCAACCATACCATCAGAGAACACCGGGCGCAGTGGTGGTGACATAGGAGGCAGTCACGTGCCGTCTCCAGGTAATACTGTGGGCATGCATCACGCAGGTCTGGGACGGCCCAAGAACCCAGTCGGGCGTCCCAGCAAGCAGATGCTGAGATTGCGAGAAGACGCGGCGACGGCTGCTGCCGTCCGCAAACGAAAAGCCCCGTCCCAGGAAGGGGAGCATTCAGGCCCTAACAGGAACTGCATTTCCTTACAAGACCGGGGCCGCCCGCCCTCCATAGCCTCTTCCCACTTTGCCACCCCGAAAGCGCCCATTCTCTCACCTCTTTCCCACGGACAGACCAATGGCACGCTCTCACCAGGGAGCAAACCCCGCCCACAGCCCTCTCCAACAGAATCACACTCACCGGCTGCAAAGACAGTCTGGACCTACAGACGAACTCATCCTACGTTGGCTCATTCATCACTCACAGAGACTTCTTCCAGTAACAATTCCTACTGTCGGAATACTGTCGGGGACTCAGGACTGCTTGGGCAGGGCAGTGGGCGGGCATTCGAGCACCAGGGTTTGATCAAAAAACGTAAAGGGGTTGGCCTTGAGGAGCACTCGCCCTCAGCACACCGCCTGCTCCCCTCCTCCTCCTCTTCGTCTTCCTCCTCATCCACTCCTGACTCCTCTTCTCCTCGCTCAAACTTTTACCCATGGAAGGACAGTAAGAGTGGAGGCCTGGCTGGGGGCATGGAGAAGAAGCTGGCCACCCAAAAGGTAAATAAGCTGTCGACAGATCTTATCGTGTGAATATGGTGCAATCATCAAAACAACACCCATATCACTTTTGTATGATCCATAGCATAACAAATCATGTCATGTTTTTCCAATATCATTCCAATACATTGCGTTTGTGTGGACTGTTGTAAATTTAAATTGGGTTTGGCGCACTCTAGCGTTCAAATTGGAAATACAATATAGATCATTCCAAATTCAAATTGGAGGAATTCTTCCTGTGGGTGTGGGTGTGGGTTGGTTGCGTGGGTGGGTGCGCGCGCGCACACACATCCATTATATATATATATATATATAATCTGTATGTATATGTACATACAATATATATGTGTGTGAAGGCTGCATTATTTTTTTTTTTGACGAAGTTATGCTTTTCATATCGTAACATGACGATGATGTCTTGGCAATTTTCATATCACCGGCATCATTACATCCCTACACATGTGAAATTCGGAACACTACTATTGTCGTCAAAGTGATCGGAATTAATTTTTTTTTAATTGTTTTTCTTGCCCCACAGCCAAAACTGCACCATTAATTGTGCCTGCCTTCAAGTCACAAGAGGGAGCCAGCTTGACTTGATCCAAGACTTGGGCAACAGGATTGTGCATGTGCACTTGCGCACTTTGTACATGTGAGCTGGTGCTGTACGCATCCTTTGACGGGAATAGACTTGAGTCTCAATGTGTCTTTGCTATCATCTGAATGAACGTCTAAGGGTGAAGGGGTAAAAGATTTTAAATGGATGGCTGTGGACTTCAAATACCTCAAGATCATCCGCTGCTGCTAATTTAAATATGTTGGTTTATTAAAGAAAAAAATTAAACGTCTCTTTTACACGTTTTTTGACTAATAATTTTCTCCCCCCCTAAAGAAGAAAGTGCCAAATCAAATGCAGTACTGCAAAACAACAGTTACACTGCTGTTTAAGCGTTTAGCGTTTATTTCTCATACTTTATTTGAAGTCAGCTCACATTTTCAAAATTTGTCACGATGCAAAGACGAGCATCTCTCCAACAGATAGTGTACAGATCAGTGGTTCTTAACCTTGTTTGAGGTAGTGAACCCAACCAGTTCATATGCACATTCACTGAACTTTTCATTCGTGAAAAACAAAGACTTTTTCAAATTCAAGACATAAAAAATGGATTTAACAGAAAAAAAGTAAATAAAATTTCAAGACACAAATTTTTTTTTTAATTTTAGGACGTGCTATCACGACAGTCACACGTTGATGACGAAGCAAACTAAATTTCCCACAGCACTGATTGGACAAGCAATGTAATGTGATCATCTGCAGCCAGCGATGGCCAAGTGGGCGTGTAATAACGAATTGACATGTTGAGTCGGGTGTGTCTTAACCTCCATGGCAGAGGCTCCGTCGAACCCCTGACACCAATTCACAGAAGCCCTACAGTTCGAGCACTGGTACAGACGTTGCAATTTCTGTTCTGCTACATCAGGTCTTGAGACCACAATCCTTTTGTTGCTGTAGTTTTAAGTCCAAATCCTAACAGATGTTCGACTGCCCCCCTAAAGCAAGTGGCTCTGTGCTGTTATGCTCATGCGCTGATCTCATGAATTTGTGACAGTGGTAAGTGTTCCAGCAGGTCTTTGGAATTAATACCGTATTTCATCATGTCAAAGTTTTGACTTACATCTTTACTAATATTAATGTAGTTGAAAATTATCTCAGGAAACCAAGATGCTGCGCTGATACCATTATAGACATTTACAGGGGGGATAGTTATCTTGTAGCCGTTTCTGTAGTTCTCTCTCTCTCTCTCTCTCTCTCTCTCTCTCTCTCTATATATATATATATTATAATCACTTAAATGATGCTAGTTGTCATCCAAATTTTACTAAAAGTCAATATGGTCTTCACGCTTCTGGCTTCTCATTGTTTTAAAAAAAAAAGGATTTTGATAAATTATGTGAGTACAGAGTGACTTTTGTGTGTGCGTGAGAACATTTTCATTAACTGGAGTACAGATGGGTACAATACAACTTTCAGTAAGATTTATGCATCTGCTCATTTCTATTAATACAAAATCAAATAAAAATAAAATGATTCTTAAAAGTAAATTAAACATGCTGAACCTCAATAATAAAATCAACTATCCAGCTGCCCTTCTGTCTTGACGTACATTAATCACTTCAATAAAGAAAAACATACCTAAACCTCATATAAGTTACAAGTGAAGCTAATCAGAGTGGTTGCCATATTTTATCAAACCTTGAGAGTTTATCAGAGAGAATGAATCTTATCCTTTCCAGGTGAGGTGTGTTCGTATGGTTTTTGAGACGGTGTGTCCTTTTTTCCAGTGCATCAGAAGCTGTTTCTTTGCTAAGAGGAGACCGTAAGACATAAAACACAGTTCTGCATGACTCAAATTCACAATACCATCAGGCAATCCAAAAATAATTGCCAAAGGTTCAGGTCTCGACTGAAGTTGAAGGATTTCAGACATTGTTTCAACATTTTCTGCATTTGGAGAGCATCTATGGACATGAACAACACAGTCTAAAATATTGAACGTTTATTGCACCTGCTTAAATGACGCAAAAAAAAAAAAACCTTGAGAGTTAAGAATAAAAATGTTATTTGGGGAGGTGGGGTAGTGCCAAATAGGTCCCTGTGACGCATATTAAGTTTTTGTCTTTCATGGCATTTCCCCCTTTTACTTCTACAATTTTACTTTAGAAAGAAGCTTTCAGTTGATAGTTCAACGTCTATTAAAATTAGAACACCTCTCGCCCAAATCAGCTCGGATAGGCTCCAGTTCACCAAAGCAGTAACCATTGCATATCTATAGATGGCGCTAATGCGCTATTAGAGTTTGCAAACAACCGTTCAACAAAAAGAACAAACCTCGTCGAGGCAAAAAAGCAGGAAGTGAATTCTTCTCTGCCGTCATTAGCTAAATAGGTTTGAGATGTACTGCTTGTTCATACTTTTTCCCCACTTATACCGAAGCCTGGATACTCTTTTCACTGGCCGCGAAACATGTGACGTGTTATTTATAAAGACACAAGAAGAAGTTTCTCTGGCTGCGAATTTGACTCAAGGCTTACCCTCCCGGTCACGGGCTTCGAACACATTTTAACGGAAGTCATTCGACAATTTGGGAGAGTATTGCTATTTGGAATACGTAATTCACTACAGCCCGACTCTTTAAATAAAAGCAGTGATCTTGTGTTGGGTTCGGGGCCTCCCCCTAGTGATTGCAATGTAAATGGAGCTCTTGCCGTGCTCAAAGCGTTTTCAGTCAGTTTTGACCGTCGGGCGGGAGCCGGAGCAGGTGTCGGCGAAATGCGGTCCGACGTCGAGTACAGCCCGGTGGGAGAGGGGCTGGGGATGCGGGACTTTTGGCTTTACGCTTGGATGCGGAGGGCGGCGGTGATAGCGGCTCATGTCACTGGCGTCAGCCTGACCATCATCATCGCCGTGCTGTCAAGACCCGGAACCAGTGAGTGGACCTCAACACGGTTCAGTCAATGACAGTCAATCCGGTTTTCCCAAATGCTACCCAAACGAAACGGAATGATAGCAGTCGTGTTTAAAATAATCCCCTATGTTTTCCATGTTATTGCTGGTCTGGTTTTATTACCTGTGTTCTACCTGTATGCACTTTAGATCTTGTTTAATGGCTTTGCAATCGGGTCTAAAGTCTCTAAGGAGTCATTGAAATGAGCATTTCTTTGTCCGATTACAGTTCCATTCAGGTGAACACGAAATGATTTGCTCCCCAGCCAAATTTTGAGTTAAAGTGATCATAGTTTATTTTTTGTCTTTTAACTGGTGAAACACAAGGAAGGAGCATCAACATGTTAAGAAGCATTATACGTGAATTCTACTGTCCGTTCCTTTTCAAGAAAATATGTGACCCTGTCATACCAACAAGGCGTCTTTTCCAGGGTCTTAACTGTGGTGAGAAAAGTCAGTCTGCGAACACAAGCAACTACAATAAGACACGCCAGAAATAAAATATTAATCTGTCCCTCGTAGTTTTCAACAAAGAGAGTGTCACTAAGATGATTAGAAGAAGTGTCCAATTCAACTCAGAACAGAATGAGAATTGAAAAATGCTCCCACGGATGCCTACATCAAAAGATCGGTGATTGGCTCATTTCGCTGTCAGTCAAAAAGAGATTCCGCCTCAGACAGATCATCCAATCATTATGCATAAACGCCCACTGTCCATAGACTCCCAGAGACGCTGAGCGTCCGATGGGCGGGACAAAAAGAGCATTTATCCAATGACTCGTCTCGTTTCAATGCATTGGGACAACTTACTCCGAACTCTCGAGACGCCCAACATCCGAGCTGTAGATGCTCAGCGTCCACACGGTTTAAAGCGCAGTGAAGCTGCGGGAATGAATGAGAAGAGGGTCGCGTCGTAACTAGTAATAAAAAGCTGATTCGGAACAAAAGTTGAGCGCGTTTTAGCGCATATGTAGTCAATGACATGTACACACAATTGTACACACATATATTTGGTAACTTATCTTTTGACATTTTAGGGTAAGCTGAGCTTCCCTTGCAGTTTTAAAGCAATCCCCTCTGATTATATGTCATGAAGATTTAACAATTTTAACGTATTCAACATTGCATTCAACAGACTATTTGAAAGATGAGTAAAGCAGAATTACAGGACATGGTTATCGCGAACGGCAAAAATCAGTCATATTCCTCTCTGACAATGAAAATAAAAGAAATGACCAAACATATACTTAATGATATCCTAATATGGTTGCTTGCAATCGAAACAAGGACACAATCACCACTATAATTAATTGTAAACACTACTCTCTGTCTTTCAGGTCTCTTTTCTTGGCATCCCTTATGTATGGCACTAGCGGTAAGTTCATGGTATACAGACTTAATAATACTGACAACACACACATTCTCTCATACAAGATATGATGTTTATCTTTGGTAGATTCATTTTTGGAGACAGGAAACTCTGACGTTAGCATAAGACAATCAACCATCACTGTCAACGGGAAAATGTAAATTGCTGCAAATCACATACTTGAAAAATGCCCAATATGAGTGAGCTATTTCTGCTGGGATAAAGTCGGCAAAGAAAGCTAGAAGGGGAATATTTTTAGAAGTGGATATTTTTATATCCACTTCTTTTTATATATTTGAATATAAATAGAAGTGGATATTTTTTTTTTTTTGTTATGTAGTCAGATGAGGGCAACAATGGTGTTTTTTTTTTTAATTCATTCGAAAAACAGTATATAAACAGCATCGTGTAGTTAAAATACAGAAAAAAGTTGTCCAGTTTGATATGACTTTTCCTGTCAGCGCTCAGCATAGGTTTGGCCCTGCAGTCTTTGTTTCCATCTTGCGCTCCACTCTGAATAATAGATCAGGTGTTAACCTACTGACTTTGTTGAATTAGCGATGCAATATTATGTTACAAAGTGACTTAGACTAATAGGTCGAGCGTCTATAAATACAGTTGAGTTGAGTATACATTACAGTGCAATGAATTCACGTCCTGTTTTGCTTTTGAGTTGAAACTTCCTACTAACAGGTGGGAAGTCCGACCCATGACAGAAATGTCCTGCAATCCTCCACCTGTTCGCTTTTTTCTGCAGCGCTGCAAGAATACTGTAGTCCCAAAATGTTGTTTCAAACGCAATATATAAATCAAAATATCGTGTTCACACTCGTAGGGGCGTATAGAACATATTGTGAATATTTCTCTTTTTTACTTGACGTCTCCCGAAAACATGATAAAAATGTCTCCACCCTTTGCATCTCATAAATAGAAGAGGAACTAGTATGCATACCCTTGCATTTTAACAAATGTTGATATTTTCCACTGCCGTAACGTTTCGAAAAGCTAGAAGAGGTGTGCCACACTGCATGTTTTCGATGTGTCGCTCCTTCAACACACCTGATTGAAATGATCAGAATCATTTTCCGGCTTCTTCACCGCTTGCTGATCATTTGAATCAGGTGTGTTGCAAGAGGGACACATCAAAAACAGGCAGGATGGTGACCTTCGAGGACCCGAGCTGGACAAGGCCGGAGCTTTTAAAAGTGTCGAAATGTGGTTTGGTCAAAAGTGGATGAATCCTGCATTTGACTAATTCCTCCCTTTGCTCCTCCTTCTCTTAGTATTGCTTGTGTATGACAGAAGGCATCCTCATCTTCTCACCCGAATTGTCCCTCTTCTGCTTCAAGTCCCGGAAGTGGAAAGTCCGCCTGCACTGGTTCTGTCAGACTCTGGCCCTGATCGTTGCAGCGACGGGCCTCGGCTTCATCGTGGCCAGCAAGAATCTGTCCGAGAGTCGCCACCTGGCCACCTGGCACAGCCGCCTTGGCATCTGCACCTTGGCCGCCTCCGCGCTTCAAGCCGCGTGCGGCGTCTGCGTCATCTACCCCAAGCTGCTGTGTCTCTCCACGCCCCCGCCCAGGTTGAAGCTATACCACGGCACATGCGGCCTGGTGGTCTACCTGCTGGCCACATTGACAATAATGGCGGCGATGCTCTCTGACTGGTATCAGGCCATGGTCAAGGGGCCGGTGTGGTGGGCCATCTTCTTGCTGCCAGTCTTTCCTGCTCTGGTGGTGATGAACCAGATAACTAATGGTTACTTGCCTCGTAAGAAGATCAGCAGCTAAGGCGGAAAAACTTGAGTGATTTGTATTCACAAGAGCCTGATGGATGTGATCAGTCATGAAAGCAGCTGCAGGAGGGATCAGCTCTGTGACTGGTCCACGATGTAGACTGCCACTCATCCTCATTTAGCAGGGATAGACTGGTCGTGACCGGGAGGTGTTTCAAAAATGGGTGGCCTCCACATTGAAGATTTAATCAACAATACATTCCAATTTTACATTCAAATAACTGCTGTTGTGTGTATTATTGTTTTTGAGAGGTTTTTTTTAGAGTGTGTGAGGATGTAAACAACCCCCCCCCACCCCAAATCATAGACTTCTTTTTCAGCATTTATTTTTGTATCGTTTATTTCCATTGTGCTTGAATTAACATTTAGGTTGAACACATGCCATTTTCAACTTTAAGTGAGTTAAAGAAATGACCCCAATGACAGCGACAAAACTACAAAGTGACAGCATTGCTTATTGGCATTTCACATTGAATTTTTCTTCGGCTGTGTTATGCGACTGCTGCATACAAAACCAATTCTAATGAAGTTTGGACATTATTTTAAACATAAATAAAAACAATACAATGACTTGCAAATCATGTTCAATTGAATAAATGACAAAGACAAGATTGTTAATAGCGTCCGTTGTTGTGTTTTACGCTTCATAATGTGTCTCACATTTTCAATGGAAGACAGGTCTGGACTGCAGGCAGGCCAGTCTCGTAACGGCACTTTTTTACTACGAAGCCACGCTGTTGCAACCCATGTAAAATGTGATTTGGTGTTGTCTTGCTGAAATAAGCGGGGGTGTCCATGAAAAAGACGTTTGGATGGCAGCCTATGTTTCTCCAAAACCTGTACGTATTTCAGCGTTAATGGTGCCTTTACAGATGTGAAAGTTACACATGCCAGTGGCACTAACACAGCCCCATACAATCACAGATGCTGTCTTTTGAACTTTGTGACCATAACAGTCCGGATGGTTTTTTCATCTTTGGTCCGGAGGACACAAGTCGAGAATTTCTCAAAACAATTTGAAATGTGCTAAACTGCGATTCTTGAATATATTTTAGCATGATGACATTCATCTTGTCTACTTATGGCGAAACTAGGTTTAACCCTTTCATGCACCTTGTAACCTGATATGGTAAGCTCTCAGTCCTATATAGAAAACAAGACTTATTTACTACATGCGGGAAAAGAAAAAAATCAGACATCTTCAAAGTACGAGTCCAGATCTTATGACATCTCGGCCGAATCCTGCGATGCATTTGTGTTGGCTGGAGCTGCTGTCCACTGTAGTAACCACTGTCCCTCAAAGTGTTAGGGTTTTTTTCCAGACATTTTTTTGGCCCTCTCATAGGACTTAATTGGCATAAATTAGGTGTTCATCAGTGCAAACAAAACCAGTAGCAGTTGGCATGGAGAATGGAGTCTGTTGATAGATTATTCAAAAAAAAAATCATCTCAGGTGTTCCAGAGAATTTATTACCTTGCACAAAGAAATGTTCTGAAACAAAAGACATGGTTGAAAAAAAAGGGCTATTGCTAAACACAAATTATTTACAAAACATGAATCCACCTTATTCCTGAGGGTTTTCATGGGGAACCGATTGAGCAACTGCCGGGAAGAGACTTCTGTTATGATCATAAGCCACCACTGCATTGAAAAATATCTTGCACGGCTTGGGAACTTGTTGCACTGTTGCCGGTTGGACAAACAAGCAGAAGTTGAATCTGTGACTACAAGAGCCATGTTTTGAACTGATTTCAGTTTTATGACAGTGAGCTGCGTGAAGCCTGTTGACATTCTATGTGGAAGACCCTTTTGACTTCAAGCCATATTGACTAACCTCAGTTATACCGTATTGGCCCGAATATAAGATGGCCCTGATTATAAGACGACCACCTCTTTTTCAAGATTCAAGTTTGAAAAAAGACTTTTTGACACCAAATTAATTTTTATACAGAAAATAATTACAGTACATCTGAAACAAATGATTATCACAATATATTTGAGAGAAAAAGCATGTTGTTTTGCCTCATTCAAATCTTAATATCTGAAGATTTAAATATGTAAACTAAAGTGCAATCACATTCGTAACTGAATGGCTTCTGGTTTTTGAAAAGTAAATTACATCATAACTTCTCCTCAGCTGCCGGTTAACCTGGCCGATCTTTGACCCACTTTTCTCCAGATCGTCACTACATTTCTCCATTTTCTGTTATCTCTTCTATTATT